>NC_092338.1:396441000-396755500 GCF_046630445.1 Rutidosis leptorrhynchoides
AGTAATCTCGTGTGGATGCGAATTTACTAAGGCTCGTGTAGTTCGACCAATCTTCATTTTGGTATTTTTCCAATCTTCATTTTGGTATTTTGCCAATCTTCATTTTGGTATTTTGCCAATCTTCTTTTGGTATTGGGTTAAGGGGTTAACTTTGAGCGTTTTACGCTTTATTGTTATATATATCGTTGTATCATTGTGATGTAGCTAACCCTCTGGGTGTAGCTTGTTGGAGTGGTTCATATCGTCGTTGGTGAACTTACTTGTTGATTATTAGCTTGTTATATAGCGGTTGAATGGTATGCTTAGTTTGCCTTATACGTGGATGCTCCGGTATGTGTTATTTGATTATTTGTGTGGCGTGTCCATTTTATGCATATATATATATATATATATATATATATATATATATATATATATATATATATATATATATATATATATATATATATATATATATATATATATATATATATATATATATATGTATGTAGTATATTCTCACTAACTAAGCGTTAGCTTACCTTCTCGTTTTTTACATTTTTTTTATAGATTTGCATGGAGGCGGTGGCTCGGGTAAGCGTGGGGACTAGTGGACTTGCGTAGTTGCTTTAGAAGACGTGCTTTTGGATTGATTAGGATTGGGTAGCGTATCCCCAATCGCCATGTTCGGTCTTTATTTTGTGTTAAAAATCATGTGGTCGAAAACTTGTATTTTGGTACGAAAGTCGTAAAACGGCCGATGTGGGCCCGGTGTCGTAAAACTCATTTTATTATTGGAACGTGTTAGTTTTAACTAATATTAAATGTTGTGAAAACCGTTTCATCTAAAAGTGTCGGGAAGTGATAGATCTTTAACGCAAAAACGAAAAATCCGGACAGAAGCCGAATGGCCTTGTGCGCGCCGCGCAAAAGGAGGGTTGCGCGCCGCGCACCCTATCTGTATAAAAATAAAAAAATAAAAATTTTCAGCGTTTTCCAACGGGTTGGAATAATGTCATAACTCTTCTATTTCCATCTATACTCGAACTCTTCTATTCCCATCTAACTCTTATTCCATCTAAATCTCACGTTGTATAATTTGATTGACACGCCACCTTAACTATATGGAATAATGTCGAATGCACATATGAATCAAGGTAATATAATTTCCGGGATTATATTACGGTGACTCATATGAACGTTCCGACATTATGACATAAAGAATTTAAGGCGAGTCAAGGAAAATCTTCTCTCTATCATAATTCCATACCACGGTTAGTATTATTGAGGATACTAATCAACGATATTCTTGTGTTTTCAAGGAACAATGGCTCACCAAGGTCAACACAATACTCCTCCCGAAACTCTAGAACAAGCCCTTCAACGAATGATAGCCACCGCCGTGGGTGCGGGCGTGGCCGGTCACTTCTCCAACAACAACAATCATGGAGCCGGTGATTCAAACGAGGGGTGCTCCTACAAAAACTTCATGGAGTACAAATCTCCCACTTTCGATGGAACCGGGGGACCGGTTGTTCTCACCCGATGGCTCGAACAAACGGAAGCCATTTTTAGAATAAGCGGCTGTCGGGACCAAGATAAGGTCAAATTTTTCACCCTCACTTTCGCTGGTACTGCTCTCTCATGGTGGAATATGTATGTACAATCGGTGGGTACCGATGAAGCCCATACACTCTCTTGGACCGAATTAAGAGAAAGAATGATCACCGAATACTTCCCGCGCGAAGAGACTCGAAGGCTCGAACAGGGGCCAAGAAATTTAAAAATGGCCCGAAATGACCTCGAAGCTTATAATCAACGGTTTGCCAAACTAGCCTCAATTTGTCCAAACCTCATAGCTCTCGGGCCCCAAGGAGTTGAAATTTACATGGATGGCCTCCCTAAGAGCATTTCACACGGGGTAATGCCATCAAGACCCGCCAACCTACAACAGGCTTTGACGATGGCCCGCCGATTTATAAAAACGGTGGATGAAATTGAAGCGCCGGCACCAACGGCCGAGGACCAACCGGGTAACAACAAAAGAAAATGGGAAGCCTCTCCATCAAGCAACCACAACCACAACGAATCCACCAAGAATCCTTTCACCCCCGACGGCAGGAAAAGTTATGCCGAAACTCGACCTTTTTGCAACAAGTGCCACAAACATCATTATGGTGAATGTAGCAAACCATTTTGCAACAAGTACCGCAACCATCATTCTGGAAAATGTGGCAAGCCATTTTGCATCAAGTGTCAAAGAAAGTGGCCATGTGGCCCATGTTTGTAAGAGTACCGTCACCGTCGCTTAAAAAGGGCCCAACGCACCAAAAGCGGGTGTTTCTTTCGAATGTGGCCAACCGGGTCATTTTAGGAATGCGTGTCCAAAGAAGAAAGCAAACCCCAATGTGTGCGGATGAGCCTTCAACATTAACACCTAGGATGCCCGGGATGACAACTAGCCACGGATACCTTTCTTCTCAACAACTCTTATGTTTCATGTCATTCGATTCGGGGGTCGATAAATGTTTTGTATCCAAGGATTTGGAGCCCACTCCTTGCACTCCACCACTTTGCCTAGACACTACTTACGCCATTCAAGTGACCAACGGAAAACTATTGCATACCGACAAATTTTATCGGAGGGTGTACGTTAAACTTATTGGGTGGATAATTTGAATTTTGACTTGATACCTATAGAACTAGGGAGCTCAAAACCTGTTCGTTAAGAAGAAAATGATTCCTTACATGTGTATAGATTATCGTGAACTAAATAATTTCCGGTTAAGAACCGATATCCTCTATCCCGTACCGATGACCTCCTGATCAATTACAAGGATTCCGTGTGTATTCCAAAATCGACCTCCATTCCGGTTATCATCAATTGAGGGTTAAGGGAGAAGGTATCTCCAAAACTGCTTTTCGAACTCGCTACGATAGTTATAAATTTCTTTTAGTGTCGTTCAGTTTATCTAAGGCTCCGTCCGTATTCATAGACCTCCTGAACCGCGTATGCAAACATATCTAGACAAATCCGTTATCGTATTTATAGATGATGTCTAAATCTATTTAAGTAAAGAAAAAAATGAACAACATCTCTCTCTTATGCTCGAACTCTTGAGAAAAGAGCAACTCTATGCCAAAATCTCCAAGTGTGAACTTTGCTTAAACGAAGTCCAAATTCTAAACCATGTTGTTAGTGGTCGAGGTATTAAAGTAGATACCGCAAAAATCAAAGTCACGCGTAATCGGAAAACACTCACGACTCCGACTTGTATTCGTAAAGTCTTAGATCTCGCCGATTATTACCGAAGATTCGTTCCCAACTTTCCCCGTATTACTCGACCGTTAACCTCGTTAACTCACTAAGGGAAAATTTAAACCTCTCCGTGTCCGAACCTTGAACGTGATTATTCACACCAACCTTACTATCCAAATTCGAGTAGCACAATGGGATTCAAATATGAAAATATTTCTACGCGAACGCCTGAAAGGCATCCTCTTTCGACTCGAAATCAAGGAAACTGAAATTCGTTATTTTGCCTGAAAAATTGGAACACTTAATTATGGACCCCATCAATCTTCTCGTTATCACGTACCATGTTACATAACTCTGTTATTTCACCGTTACTGTCTGATATTACTGGAATTTAAGATAACACACAATCCAAGGATACCACCTTCTTCTTTAACTTAACGTCCTACGGCCAACTACTACTCAACCCCGAACTATACAACTACGTGTACTGTCTCATTTCCCACCAAGTCTCAACATTTGACCCCTAGATGCGCGATATGGCTACCTCAAGATGTAAACTCATCCTATTCTAAGTTCTCATTTCACTCCTATCTTTTTCGCTCGTACTTCAGTATAAGGAAACCTCTTATCTAAATTCTCAATAGAGAGAGAGACTCTTCACGTATTACTAGCATTCGCCACGAGGGTGAATAGCCCTGACGAACGTTTTCCAATAGCCGATAAGAAACTTATTCCAACAAATGTTTTCGAACCCTAAATAACTTATTCAAGCATATCTTAAAGAAACCCTTTTCCAACCCGGTGTACCATTGTCAATTATCTCGGATCGAAATACTCGTTTCACTTCTAATTTTACAAGAAGCTTTAGGAACACGTTTGAGCATGTGTACTGCGTATCATCCACAAACTAACGGAACAAGCAAACGTACAATTCAAATCTTGGAAAGACATGTTACAAACTTGTATTATCGCTTTTAGTTGATTCCTCTTACAACGGTAGTTACCACTCGTATATTAACGCCGCACTTTTCGAAACCTTATATGACCGCAAATGTTGCTCTCCTATTCGTTGGACCGAAGTAGGTGACAAGCAATCACAGGATCCGAACTTATTCAAGAAACAACCGTTGGGATAGTTCAAGTCCAAGAAGGGCTCAAGCCGGCCCGTAGTTGCCAAAAGAGTTATACCAATGTTAGATGAAAACCTCTCGAATTCTAAGTGTGTAACCGCGTAATATTGAAAAACCGCACCTTGGAAAGGTATAATCCGTTTCGGGAAATCGAGAGAAGTTAAATCCGCGATATATTGATCCTTTTGAAATCTTGGGGCGTATTGGACCCGTTACATACCGTTTGAATCATACAACTCGATTAAGTTTCCGTTCATCCTACATTTCATGTAAGAAACTTAGAGACGTGTCCTGCAGAACAGGAATGTGTTATTCTTCTAGTTAAGCTTATCTTTAATGACAAACTCCACTTCACAGGAGAACCGATTGAAATTATGGATCGTAGAACCAAACCTTAAGACAACGTAAAATCCCGACTGTCAAAGTTCGTTGGGATGCCAAAAAGAGGACCCAAGTTTACGTGGGAGGAACATGACCAAATAATAAGGGAGTACCTTCACTTATTTGTAGATTTGACAACGCAAGGTCTCGAGGAAGAGACATCGACTATTACTTCCAACTAAATTTCGGGACGAAATTTCTTTTAAGGTGTGGGTAATGTAACATCCCGCATTTTTCCGTTAAAATTATTTTAATGCCCGTCTTTTTATTTTAATAACATCTTTCGTATCTAGATTCGTATCCTCCGTTGGTTAACGTTCTTAATATTTTCGCTATTGGATTATAACATCTCCCGTTTACTCTCGTGTATTTCAAAATAATTCGTTTGGTTAACTCACGCACCCGCATCCGAACTCGAGGGACTAATTTTGTCATTTGATCAAAGATGTGACTAGTTGGACTAGTCAACACCCACCACCACCATTCATTTCATTCATCACCTCCCATCTTTCTCTACTACTTCCATTTTTACTCTCAAACACCCATTTCACTAAATCATCATCCATTTTGAATCTAGCAAGCACCAACTAAAACAAACTACATATTTGGAATCCTTGCATCTTCCTCTTCAATTCCATACCAACTTCATCTATTTTGGGTAACTTTCTAAAAACACTAGATTTTGTGTTCTTGATAATTTTGACTTATAAAAGTGTTAATTAGTGTCTATGGCTCAAGTCTAACATGAATATGTGTTTGGTTTGCTCGATTTGTTGTTTTAAGTAACTAGCTTGAATATGAAAAATGGGTGTGCTTAATCTTGAATTTTGTATGATTAAATTTTGTTTAAATGTTAAAGTTCATGTATTAAATGTATTACTAGCATCATTAGCTTCAATTTGATGTGTAGGTTGATTTAGAAAAACTTCATTTACAAAATAGTTGAATTCATGATTTTGGTTAGGGTTTGATGAGCTTTAAAATGAATTTTTGATGCATTGAATGCTTTTTAATGTTGTTAGTAAGTGTTTAGTTGCAATGTATGTTTAATTTCCTTCGAAACGGCATATCGTATGCGTAAATTGGATTCCCGAATCATAAAATGCGTTTTACGAACTTGAAACTTCAATGATGAACTTTTAACGATCATTCGACGAGGTTTTGGTCATTTAAAGGATGTAATTGTTTGATGATATGTTATTAGTTGTATTCTTCGTCAAAATACCTTTCCAACGATATAAGATGCATGTTTTAAGTGTTTTCGGTTCACAATTTATGTTAAATTGAGTTTTGTTTCGAGACTTAACAAAAATACTGCAACCAGCATTTTTCCAGGAATGCGCGCCGCGCACCCTTTTGCGCGCCGCGCAAATGTGAAGCTTCAGATGGTTACCCCTTTAGACAAATACCTGCGCGCGCCGCGCATACCTGCGCGCGCCGCGCATACCTGCGCGCGCCGCGCACATTCCCTGGCCAAACTTTCTTTTTGTTTTATTTTTCATAAATTCTTTTCTCGCTTAACCGCAACTCCGATTAACATGAAATTTGGATAACATGCTCATATATGATTTCTTATCATGAGAAAATTGTCGGACACCCGACCCCGTTGACTTTGACTTTGATCAAGTTTGACCTTTAGTCAAACTTAACCAAATACTTATGCAATCATCCTAACATGCTTTTACATTTGGATCATGCATGAAACTTGGCAACGTGATTCACATGCTATATGTAATTGAATCGTAACGAGCCATAGGACCAATTGAACAGCTTTGACCAACAGTGTTTACCGTTATTGATACAACCTGCTTGTTTAGGTCAAGACTAGCATCCGTTCTTGCACTCGTTAACTTTGTGAAGTATATTTATTTTTCGTGTACTCAATGTGAGATCATAGTCCCACTTTTACCCTTTTAAACTTACATTGGGATGAGAAAACATAAACATTTCATTTTACAAAGTGAACACAAATATGAAAACAAACATTCTACATACGAGTTAGAACAAAATCCTCAATTCGATTATCATTAGTTACACTTGCCGGGTGTAAGCGAGAACTTATGTTATATGGCCATATGGGTTTGACAAACCCTCATTCGGACGGTTCGCTATCGTTACTTCGGATGAAATATATTTTTGAGAAACATTGTATGTTCTAACACTATTGTGATGGGGTTCTATGGAAGGAAAGTTAAGCCTTGATAATTGGGTGCTCGTGATAACAATTTTTGGAATGGTTTACTATTATTGAAATGTTATAAATCTTGTGGTTCATTTTACTTACTCACTTACTTATTTAAACCTATGATTTCACCAACGTTTTTGTTGACAGATTTCTATGTTTTTCTCAGGTCTTTGAACGATATGTGATACATGCTTCCGCTCATTATTTTGATACTTGCATTGGATGTCGAGTATATATGTATACATGGAGCGTCTTTTGACTTTATTTTAAACTATGTCGCATAGGTTTCATTTGTACTTATAACTTTGTAACGTAACTAATGGTTGAACTATTCTTATAAACTTTGAAACAATCTTTACATTTGAAATGAATGCGACATATTTTTGGTCAAACGTTGTTTTAAAGACTTATGACCACGTAACGGGACCTAAGTAGACGGCGCTGTCAATGACGATTTTGTCGGGTCGCTACAGTAGGCTGTTCTGACCTCTGTGCGTGCCGCGCAAGGTCAAGGGTGCGCTCCGCGCACCCCATCTGGGACAGTTTTTCTGCTTTGTTTTAATTTGAGTTAAATGAGGGGCTTTTTGGTCTTTTCACTTCAGGCCGGATTTGAGGCCTTATCAGCTGGATTGGATCTAACTTTGGATCATATTTCACATCTACAAACACTCTCAACTATCTAGAGAGGGAGAGGGAGAGCTCTAGAGAGAGAATTGGGGTTTTGGAGAAGAAGGAGCTTGAATTGATGAAAAGCTCGAGTGTTAAAGTTATTCACCTCATTCCTAGCTACGTCTTGGTTGTTGTGGTAAGTTCCAACTCCGAAGTTCATTGTTTGATTTTGATATTCAAGTTAGGGTTTGAACTTAAATTGTTGAGAAACCCATTTAAACTCATGAAGTGAGTTTAGTGTTGCTAGTAACCGGGTTATTGTTGTCGTTAGTGGGTTTTGGGTTGGAAACTGACTTGGCCGTGATTTAGGACTTAGAATTGGGTTTAATCACTAGGTTTGGTGATTATGGAAGTGTTAGAACCCATTTTAGTGTTTTTGAAAGACTAATTTTGAATTGAGTCAAAATTAGGGTTTATGGGTGATTTTGGGAATAATAAGTGTTAACACTTGTGTTTGGGTTTAATTGGCGTATTAGGACCATTTTCACTTGTGTTAGTGAATATTGGTTAGTTTGGGCACGTTTTGTGCTTAGAAGTGCAATTGGTAGAAATTGCACTAAGTGTCGTTTTGAGTTAGTTTGTAAATCCACTCTAAGTGTGTTACTGGTATTGTGATATTGGAATAGGTACATTCCATCGGCGAGTTGCGGATTATTCGGTAGCATTCATCAAGACGACAAGGTGAGTGTTAATATCCTATGTGCATATGTATGTGTAGGATGGGTGCGGGTCGGGTGAAGTGGTTCTCAGTTATAGAGCGGATTTGATGGACTTGCGTATGGGTCCAATTGGCACAGTTGTGCGTTTTGGTTGACCACCTTTGGCGAGGTGCACACTTTGTGTGTACGTTATCACATGTGCTTGTGATGTGGTTTATATAACCCCAATGGCGAAGGGTTGATATTGTGTTGTGAATTGAATACCCTGATGATAAGGGTTTTAATGTGGGAAGTGAATCACGTGTGGATGCGGATTCACGATGAAGCGTGTAGTTCGGTCATCTTATTGAGGTAGTGATCTCGTGTGGTTGCGGATTCACTAAGGCTCGTGTAACCTCGATGTTGTTGTGATATTGAAGATAGTAATCTCGTGTGGATGCGGATTTACTAAGGCTCGTGTAGTTCGGCCAATCTTCATTTTTGGTATTTTGCCAATCTTCATTTTGGTATTTTGCCAATCTTCATTTTGGTATTTTTACCAATCTTCATTTTGGTATTTTGCCAATCTTCTTTTGGTACTGGGTTAAGGGGTTAACCTTGGGCATTTTACACTTTATTGTTATATATATCGTTGTATCGTTGTGATGTAGCTAACCCTCAGGGTGTAGCTTGTTGGAGTGGTTCATATCGTCGTTGGTGAACTTACTTGTTGATTATTAGCTTGTTATATAGCGGTTGAACGGTATGCTTAGTTTGCCTTATACGTGGATGCTCCGGTATGTGTTATTTGATTATTTGTGTGGTGTGTCCATTTTATGCATATATATGTATGTAGTATATTCTCACTCACTAAGTGTTAGCTTACCCTCTCGTTGTTTACATTTTTTTTATAGATTTGCATGGAGACGGTGGCTCAGGTAAGCGTGGGGACTAGTGGACTTGCGTAGTTGCTTTAGAAGACGTTCTTTTGGATTGATTAGGATTGGGTAGCGTATCCCCAATCGCAATGCTCGGTCTTTATTTTGTGTTAAAAATCATGTGGTCGAAAACTTGTATTTTGATATGAAAGTCGTAAAACGGTCGATGTGGGCCCGGTGTCGTAAAACTCATTTTATTATTGGAACGTGTTAGTTTTAACTAATATTAAATGTTGTCAAAACCGTTTCGTCTAAAAGTGTCGGGAAGTGATAGATCTTTAACGCAAAAACGTAAAATCCGGACAGAAGCTGAATGGCCTTGTGAGCGCCGCGCATAAGGAGGGTTGCGCGTCGCGCACCCTATCTGTATAAAAAAAAATCCGCGTTTTTGGTTGGACAACGGGTTGGGTTGTTACAAAACATGAGCCCGTGCATTTATATAATATTCTATAAATATTATATTAACGTAATTTTTAAATTTATGCGCTTGTAAATTAATTTTATATTATATAAACTATCATTCATAAATAATATTATAATATTTATAAAGAAAATCTATTTTATAATTTTGATTACAATAAAAAAATATTGTAAATAGTTTTCAACATATGACCCATCTCTCTGTATATATATATATATATATATATATATATATATATATATATATATATATATATATATATATATCATCAATATTAATATTTATATTAAATCAATGTATCGGTTAAAACAATATTATTTATAACCACTTATAATAATTTTATATAATACTAATATAATATATAATATTTTTAATATAATTATAACATTCATTAATATTAATATAATATTATATATTAATATAATATATTATTCTTGATAATGAAATATGTATATTAAATTATATTGGGAAATCTAATAATTTAATTAACATATGAAATAATTGATAGACTAACACGTGGTAGGAATAAAGGAGGAGTTGACACGTGACATGAATTAATCATGAATTGACACGTAGGATTATTGTCACGCACTTTATATAATGTATATATTCTCGAGTTCGAGAGATATGAATGGAGAGAAGAGAGATGAAAATAACAAATATTTTGTTACAAAGACTTTAGAGGATTGAAACTTGAAAGAGAAATTATCCATTAATACGTGACTACTTTATATATATATGATAATAGTATAAATATGAAATTATCGATCTAAAGTTATATATATATATATATATATATATATATATATATATATATATATATATATATATATATATATATATATATATATATATATATATATATATATATATATATATATATATATATATATACTAGCTTTAATAGCCCGTGCGTTGCACGGTTGCTTTAAAACTCGGAATTACGAAATAAAATTACGTTTACTGATGCATTTAACATCTACATTGTTAATGATATACATTAACAACATATATATGTATAGGTTTTAGATCCCGTGCGTTGCACAGTGACTTAATAAATTAGTATACTAATACGTTAATGTCGTTACAGATTGTATGCGTTATACATAAAGTACACAATCGAACGTCTTTTATCACATGTGTAACATATGGATATACCATAAATTGCAATTTAAAATGATCTGGAATTGATGAATCTCAATTGTCCACAAATTTTGTCTCATTCGTTAGGCTCGTAACTTAAGGTTACCACTACAACCAAGTGGTTTCTATCTTCATGAGGTTCAAAGATCAAAAGACTAAGAGCCCGTGTGTTGCACGTGGGACTTATAATTAAACTAAATCGAAACGTAAAATGTTGTATCAAAATACCAATAATACCATTATATATCACAAGTTTTGATACAACACTTTTCCGATTTTATTGTTCCAAATGCTGAATGAGAAGATAAATGTGACTGGTAAACATGGCAAAATGTAACATCCCGCCTTTTTCCATTTACTTTTCCGTTATACTAATATAAAGTCCGTTATATGTTTATAACATCTCCCGTTGATACGCGTTTTAAATTATCTCGTTTAGGTAATTCCCGCACCCGAACGAAAGTTGAGGGACTAAACTTGACAAGGGATCAAACCCTTGACTAGGTCAAAGGGTCAAACCCCTTTCACCCATTCATTATCATCTCCATCTCTCTCTCTTTCTCTCTAGCAAGAACACACACCCATTTACCAAATTCATTCAATCATCATCTAAATTCGATCTAGGAGGCTTACAACAAAATAAACTACATATTTGTGATCCTCTCTTCATCCTCTTCATTTTGGTACCAACTTCATCTCATTTGGGTAACTTTCTAAAATTACTAGATTTTGTGTTCTTGATGTTTTTAACTTATAAAAGTGTTAATTAGTGTCTATGGCTCAAGTCTAACATGAATATATGATTTATATGCTCGATCTCGTTGTTTTAGTGTAACTAGCATGAACTTGAATTTTGGTGTGTTGTTCTTGAATTTTGGATGATCATATGTTGTTAGATGTTAAAAGTTGATGTTTTAATTGTGTTACTAGCATCACTAGCTTCAATTTGATGTGTAGGTTGATTAAGAAAACTTCAAAAACATGATTATTGATTTTGAGATGTTTGACTAGGGTTTGATAGTTCTTGACATGAATTTTTGGATGCTTGAATGTCATGGAATGTTAATTGTTAGTGTTTAGTAGTAATGTATGCTTCATTACCTTCAAAACGGCATATCATATGTGTGAATTGGTTTCCCGAAACTCAAAATGCAATTGATGAACTTGAAACTTAGGAAATGGACTTTTATTGTTCGCTTGATGAGATTTCGGCTATTGTAAATGATGTTATTGTTGGACCATAAGTGCTTAGTTGTATTCCTCGTCAAAATACCTTTCCAACGATATATGATAGGCATTATAAGTGTTTGCGGGTCAAGAGTTGGGTTGCAAAAGGTTTTGGTTCGTGCATACTTTGAAAAACTGACCAGAATTCTCTGCCCAGATGGTGGCGCGGCGCGCCCCATCCCCGCGCGGCGCGCGGATTGGCCTGGTCAGATTCTGACCTCTTTGTCCCATTTCACGTGAAATGTTTGACTAGCTACCGACCTCCGATTCACATGAAACTTGTTCTAATATACTTGTATATGAATAATTAGCATAGAAAAATAGTCCGGGACCCGACCCGAACATGTTGACTTTTTCGTTGACTTTGACCCGACCAAGTTTGACTTTTTATCAAACTTAACCAATTAATTATGCAATCTTTCTAACATGATTCTATACTTGTATCTTGCATGAAACTTGACAATTTGATTTCACATGCTAAATAATCAAGTCGTAACGAGCCATAGGACTAATTGAACATCTTTGACCTATCGTGTTTACCGTTATTGATACGACCTATTTGTTTAGGTCAAGACTAGCACTATCCTTCACACACGTTATTTTGTGAAGTACTTTTCGTACGTGCACTCAAGGTGAGATCATAGTCCCACTTTTACTCTTTTAAACTTACTTTTGGGATGAGAAAACATAAACGTTTCTTTTGAACTAAGTGAACACAAGAACGGGAAAACAAACATTCTACATACGAGTTTAGAACGAAAATCCTCAATCCGATTATCATTAGTTACATCAGATGGTGTAAGCGAGAACTTATGTTATATGGCCATATGGGTTGACAACCCTCATCTTTGACGGTTCGCTACCGTCTACGGATGAAATATATTTTCGGGAAACAGTGTTGTTCTAGCACTAATTTATGGGGTATTCAACGGACGGAATGTTAAGCTTTGATAATTGGGTGCTCGTGAATATTAACTTTTAGAATGTACTATGACTTTATCAATATTGCAACTCTTGTGGTTCAGCTTGCTTTTACTCATTTACTTATTTAAACCTATGATTTCACCAACGTTTTCGTTGACAGATTCTCTATGTTTTTCTCAGGTCCTTGAACTTAGGTGATACATGCTTCCGCACATACTTTTTGATACTTGCATTGGATGTCGAGTATACTTGCATACGTGGAGCGTCTTTTTGGCTATTTTAAACTATGTCGCACGTGTTTCATATGAACAATAACTTCTGTTATGTACTTGTCTTGGGAATTACTTTTGTAAACATTGAAACATCCTTTATGAAATGTATGCGACATATTTTCGGTCAAACTTTGTTATAAATACTTATAACCATGTAATGGGACCGTACGTAGACGACGCCGTCACTTGACGATTTGTCGGGGTCGCTACAAGTGGTATCAGAGCTTTGGTTGTAGGGATTTAGAGTTCATTGGTGTCAACCCCGAGTCATAGGGTACATTGGTGAGTCTAGACTACAACCGGCATATAGACTTGACATAGGAATTACCTGACAAATTGTGCATTTATACTCTGACTCTTCTACTCATGTCTACTCTTATTCTATCTAAATCTTGCGTTATATAATTTAATTGACACGCCACCTTGACTATATGATGTAATGTCGAATGCACATATGAATTAGGGTAATATAATTCCCGGAAATTATATTACGGTGACTCATATGAACATACTGACATTATGACATAAAGAATTTAAGGCGGGTCAAGGATAATTTTCTCTCTATCTTTATCCCATATCACGGTTAGTATTATTTAGAATACTAACCAACGGTATTCTTTTGTTTTGAAGGAACAATGGCTCCTCGTCGTGTACGCCGCAATGAAACTCCCGAACAAGCTCTCGAACGGATGATAGCTACCGCCGTAGATGTGGCCATGGCCGGTCACTCTTCCAACAACAATAACAATAACAACAACCACAACAACAACAACAACAATGGGGCCGGTAACTCTAGCGAAGGGTGCTCCTACAAAGCTTTCATGGGGTGCAAACCTCACACTTATGATGGAACCGGGGGACCGGTTGTGCTTACTCGTTAGTTTGAACAAACCGAGGCCGTCTTTAGCATAAGCGGTTGTCGGGATCAAGACAAGGTCAAATACTCCACCCACACTTTCTCCGGAATTGCTCTAACATGGTGGAACACCTATGTTCAATCGGTGGGTACCGATGAAGCTCATGCCCTCTCTTGGGCCGATCTAAAGGAAAAGATGATTGTTGAATATTTTCCGGCGAAGAAACCCGAAAGCTTGAGGAAGAACTAAGAGCTTTGAAAGCGGTCGGAAACGATCTTAAAGCTTATAATCAACGCTTCGCCGAACTATCCTTGATGTGTCCTAATCTTGTTAACCCCGAATCTCAAAGGATTGAGCTCTACATGCTCGGTCTTCCAAAAAGCATCAAACAAGGGGTGATGTCATCCAAACCCACTACTCATCAAGCCGCTATGAACATGGCTCGCCAACTAATTGAAACGGTTGACGAAATCGTAGTGCCGGCTCCTAAGGCCGAGGACAAGTCGGGTGGCAACAAAAGGAAATGGGAAGCCACTCCATCAACCTACTACAACAACACCTTCACCAAAAAGCCTTTCAACAACGACGACAAGAAGGGCTATGTAGGAAACTTACCTTTTTGCAACAAATGCCACAAGCATCATCACGGCGAATGTAACAAACTAGTTTGTCACCGTTGCCAAGGTGTTGGTCATAGGGCCAACAATTGCACAAGCGCCGCCCCCGTTGCTCGAAAGGGGCCCAATCCTCCAAAAACGGTCACTTGTTACGAATGTGGCCAAACGGGCCATTATAAGAACGAATGCCCGAAAAAGAAAGCCAACCCCAACAACCGAGGCCGAGCCTTTAACATCAACACCGAGGAAGCCCGAGATGACAATGAACTAGTCACGGGTACGTTTCTTCTCAACAACTCTTATGTTACTTGCTTATTCGATTCGGGTGCCGATAAATGTTTTGTGTCCAAGACTTTGGCTCCTACCCTTTGCACTCCACCACACCCTTTAGATACTACTTATTCCATCGAAGTGGCCGACGAAAAACTCTTAAGTGCCGACACATATTACCGGGGGTGTACTTTGAACATTTTGGGTAAGGAATTTGAAATTGACTTGATACCCATGGAATTAGGGAGTTTTGATGTAATAATCGGTATGAATTGGATGGTCAAAAATAAATCTCACATTCTTTGCGATCTTCACGCAATCCGAATTGCTATCGAGAATGGTGAACCATTGATTGTCTATGGCGACAAAAATTGCACCGGACTCAATCTCGTTTCGTGCCTTAAAGTTCGAAAGCTACTTCGCAAGGGTTGTTTCGCGATTCTTGCTCACGTTAAGAAAGTCGAGGCCGACGAAAAGCGCATCGAAGGTGTGCCAATTGTTAGTGACTTTTCCAATGTATTTCCCGACGAATTACCGGGTCTTCCACCTCATCGACCGATTGAATTTCAAATCGATCTTATTCCAGGAGCCGCACCCGTAGCGCGTGCACCATATAGACTCGCTCCATCCGAATTGCAAGAATTACAAAGTCAAATCCAAGAGTTACTTGACCGTGGTTTCATTCAACCTAGCCATTCACCATGGGGCGCTCCGATTTTGTTCGTCAAGAAGAAAGACGGATCCCTACGAATGTGCATTGATTATCGTGAACTAAACAAATTGACGGTTAAGAACCGATATCCTCTTCCTCGCATTGATGACCTTTTTGATCAACTACAAGGTTCTCGTGTATACTCAAAAATCGATCTCCGTTCGGGTTATCATCAACTAAGGGTTAAAGGGGAAGATGTCTCCAAAACCGCTTTCCGGACTCGTTATGGTAGTTATGAATTCCTTGTCATGCCTTTCGGTCTCACTAACGCACCAGCGGTGTTCATGGATCTCATGAACCGCGTGTGCAAACCTTACCTCGACAAATTCGTTATCGTGTTCATCGATGATATTTTGATCTATTCTAAAAACGAAGAGGAACACAAAGAACATCTCCGACTCGTGCTCGAGCTCTTGAGAAAAGAGCAACTATATGCCAAGTTCTCCAAGTGTGAATTTTGGTTAAAGGAAGTTCAATTTCTTGGTCATGTTGTAAGTGATCAAGGCATTAAAGTCGATCCCGCAAAAATCGAAGCCATTAGTAAATGGGAGACTCCTACTACTCCTACTCAAATTCGTCAATTCTTGGGTCTCGCCGGATACTATCGTAAATTCATCAAGGATTTCTCCCTAATCGCTCGTCCTTTAACCGCGTTAACTCACAAGGAACGAAAATTCGTTTGGACCTCCGAACAAGAAACCGCTTTTCAAATCTTGAAAACTAAGCTAACCACCGCTCCTATCTTGTCACTTCCCGAAGGCAATGATGATTTTGTTGTATATTGTGATGCCTCGAAAAACGGTTATGGATGCGTATTAATGCAACGAAAGAAAGTCATTGCTTATGCCTCTCGACAACTCAAAGTCCACGAACGAAACTACACGACACATGATCTTGAACTCGGTGCCGTCATCTTTGCACTTAAGTTATGGAGACATCATCTTCTTGGTACCAAGAGTACTATCTTTACCGATCACAAAAGTCTCCAACATATCTTCGATCAAAAGCAACTAAACATGAGACAACGAAGGTGGATTGAGACCTTGAACGATTATAATTGCGAGCTTCGTTACCACCCCGGGAAGACAAATGTAGTGGCCGATGCCTTAAGTCGAAAGGAAAGAGAGGTGCCTCTTCGTGTCCGAGCTTTGAATATCACCATCCACTCCAACCTTAATAGCCAAATTCGGGTAGCCCAAGATGAAGCTCTTAAGGACAACAACATCGCACGCGAACTTTTAAACATTCTCGTCTCCCGATTCGAAGTTAAGGAGACCGGACTTCGATATTACGCCGGAAAAATTTGGGTGCCTAGATATGGCGATCTACGAAACCTCATCCTAGACGAAGCCCACAAATCGCGATACTCGATTCATCCCGGCGCCAATAAGATGTACCATGACCTTAAAGAACAATATTGGTGGCCGAACATCAAAAAGGAGGTTGCTAGATACGTCGCCAATTGTTTGACTTGCGCTAAAGTCAAAGCCGAACACCAAAGACCGTCCGGGTTACTTCAACAACCCGAGATCCCGCAATGGAAGTGGGAAAGGATCACGATGGATTTTATCACCAAACTACCGAAAACGTCGGGCGGTTATGATACAATTTGGGTCATTGTTGACCGTCTCACCAAATCCGCGCACTTTCTCGCCATGAAAGAAACCGACAAAATGGAGAAACTTGCACGACTTTACATTAAAGAGATTGTAGCCCGACACGGAGTACCGTTATCGATTATCTCCGACCGAGATGGCCGTTTCGTTTCTAGATTTTGGCGTACGTTACAAGAAGCGTTGGGAACGCGTTTGGACATGAGCACCGCATATCATCCTCAAACCGATGGACAAAGCGAACGTACAATTCAAACCTTAGAGGACATGTTACGAGCTTGCGTGGTTGATTTCGGAAAAGCTTGGGACAAGCACTTACCTCTCGCCGAGTTCTCTTACAACAATAGTTATCACGCGAGTATTAGAGCCGCACCTTTTGAAGCGCTATATGGCCACATATGTCGTTCACCTCTTTGTTGGGCCGAGGTAGGCGACGTGCAAATCACCGGACCCGAACTCATTCACGAAACCACCGAGAAAATCGTTCAAATCCGAGATAGGCTTAGGACGGCCCGAAGTCGTCAAAAGAGCTATACCGACAAACGACGCAACGATCTTGAATCTCAAGTCGGTGACCGAGTAATGTTAAAAGTCGCACCTTGGAAGGGTGTAATCCGTTTTGGGAAACGCGGGAAGCTAAATCCGCGGTATATTGGTCCTTTCGAAATCTTGGAGCGTATTGGAACCGTTGCTTATCATTTAGATCTTCCGCCTCAATTGAACTCCGTTCATCCTACCTTCCATGTATCTAACTTGAAAAAGTGTCTTGCCGAACCCGATATCGTCATCCCTCTCGAAGAACTTACTATTGATGACAAACTTCATTTTGTGGAGGAACCGGTTGAAATTGTGGACACCTCCGTCAAGACATTGAAACAAAGCCGAATCCCGATTGTCAAGGTTCGTTGGAATGCCAAAAGAGGACCCGAGTTTACTTGGGAAAGACAAGATCAAATGCAAAGGAAGTATCCTCATCTATTCGTGAATTCGGAAACGCAAGATCTCGAGGAAGAAACAACGACTACTACGCCTACTTAAATTTCGGGACGAAATTTCTTTTAAGGAGTAGGTAATGTAACATCCCGCCTTTTTCCATTTACTTTTCCGTTATACTAATATAAAGTCCGTTATATGTTTATAACATCTCCCGTTGATACGCGTTTTAAATTATCTCGTTTAGGTAATTCCCGCACCCGAACGAAAGTTGAGGGACTAAACTTGACAAGGGATCAAACCCTTGACTAGGTCAAAGGGTCAAACCCCTTTCACCCATTCATTATCATCTCCATCTCTCTCTCTTTCTCTCTAGCAAGAACACACACCCATTTACCAAATTCATTCAATCATCATCTAAATTCGATCTAGGAGGCTTACAACAAAATAAACTACATATTTGTGATCCTCTCTTCATCCTCTTCATTTTGGTACCAACTTCATCTCATTTGGGTAACTTTCTAAAATCACTAGATTTTGTGTTCTTGATGTTTTTAACTTATAAAAGTGTTAATTAGTGTCTATGGCTCAAGTCTAACATGAATATATGATTTATATGCTCGATCTCGTTGTTTTAGTGTAACTAGCATGAACTTGAATTTTGTTGTGTTGTTCTTGAATTTTGGATGATCATATGTTGTTAGATGTTAAAAGTTGATGTTTTAATTGTGTTACTAGCATCACTAGCTTCAATTTGATGTGTAGGTTGATTAAGAAAACTTCAAAAACATGATTATTGATTTTGAGATGTTTGACTAGGGTTTGATAGTTCTTGACATGAATTTTTGGATGCTTGAATGTCATGGAATGTTAATTGTTAGTGTTTAGTAGTAATGTATGCTTCATTACCTTCAAAACGGCATATCATATGTGTGAATTATTTATTGTTATTATTATTATGAATTATTTAAATATTATATTATATTCTTGTGCATAGTTGACTTGTACTTTCAGCTCCGTTGCGTCGAGCGTTGAAAGTTGTTTCATGTCTCGGTTCCAGATTTTCAAACGCCTTTTCGTATAATTTAATATCTTGTACTTTACGTTTTGCGGCTTGTACGTTTGTAATTTTTAGACGTTTCTCATCAATATATTGAACCACTTGGATTGTACTTTGTATTTTTTAGCTTTTTGGTCGTTTGCGTCTTCAAATCGTCGAATCTGCCTTTTGTCTTCACCTTTTATTATTTAAACGAATATCACTTGTAAATAGAATTTATTGCAACTAAAATCTTGTCTTTCTTGAGGGATAATGCTATGAAATACGTGTTCGTTTTTAGCATTATCAATATTCCCACACTTGAGCATTGCTTGTCCTCAAGCAATATAGTCTTGAAATAAAAACATACTTGAATCACTTCTTTATTCTTCACACTTTGTACATCAGTGATTTCAATACGGCGGTTATGAACAATGATGGTAACGATGTGGTTTACAGTCTCACATGACTATAAAAATATAGATCCGTTAGGAAATTGGATCTTTATGAAAACATTTGATCTTTTGAAAATTCAATCTAGTTTTTACCCTAGATAAGTTTTCCGGAATAACCCTTCACCGGTGTTGCAAAATGTTTTTGTGGGTTGTGTGGGTTTTAGATTTGAAAATTTTAGCTCAAAACTTATGGTTTTGTGTCACCCACTTGCTAACCTGGTATTAGGAAAGCAACACGTCCAGTTTACTTGTTCCGTATATTAGCTTGCAGTAAACTACCGTCCGGTTGTAAAGGAAAGCGATGAACAAGCAACTGTTAAGGCAATGTCTAATGACATGCTTTTGATTATGGTCTATATCGTGTCGGATGCAATTACTATCCTTTGTAGGAGCAATAGTAAAGTTCACCCTATAGTTTTTCGGTCTGGCACAAGGTCCTGTCTTCGACCATGCTATGCAACCACCGTTCTTACGATTGACACCCGATTTGGTTCAGGTGACCTAATGAATTCTGATGAATTCTCAGGATTTTACGTTCAATGGTAATGAACGCATTGAAAATAGGTTTTCAGAAAACAAATCGGTTTGTAATTTGATCAAAATATTTTCTCGTTCAAGTTTGAGTTTAGATATCATCGAATTCCATGAGTTTGTAATTCTCAATCTTTAAAGTCAATCTCAAGGATTGAGTAATATCAGGCTTAAAAGCTGATTTTTAATCTTTAAGGAGATTATCCTTACTGGGAGTCTGATTCATTAGTCTTATCAAGCTAATTTGCACGGTGCCCTCCCCATTTTACGAGACAGATCCTCTTATGGTTAGGATAAGTCTAACCACTTGGCGACCCTGTTTGATGCGGAGGTCCGTGGATTTCCAGCTGATTTTCGAGAAAACTTTTCAAGGTTTTTCGTAGACTCTACAACTGGTCTGGACGACAACTTCCTGACCTAAATCAAGAAGCGCGTGTCTTTTTCGGAAGACTTTACTTCCTTATAATGATGGAATTGATTCATCGTGTAGATCCATCTTTCTTTCAAAAGTATTACAATAAATCGGGTAAAACTGATTAGTTTAGTCCAAAATAAAAGTACCTGCAATAAGCTTGAACAGATATGTGATATATGTTTTAAAGAACTTGGTGAATTCTTCCCACACTCAGCTTTTATTTATTTCTTTCTTTGCCTTTTTATTCCCCTCTATTCCATTTTAAATGAATTCAAGCGTTTTGGGTTGTTTCTCAATTTATGTCCTTTCCAAGGTAACAATAATTTTGGTAGTATCACCTAGTTTTATCGTTCATAAATATCTATAAACATGATTTTGAATTCATTTAGTTGAAATTTTTTCAAATTTTCACAAAATTTGACAATTAAACCAAGTGTAAACCCGAGAGAATTTATAACCCTTCCCCACACTTGAGATCTTGCAATGCCCTCATTTGCAAGGAATTGGTAAAAATTTAAATTCATGAGGGTGATTAGTGTAGAAAAATGATTAAAATTACCGAGTTTGCAAACATATTGTTGTTATTTCACATTTGATATTTTGCGTCTTGTCGTCAAAATTAGTAGCTTTTGCTGAACTTAATGACAGTCTTTGAAAGTGCGTTGTTTTACCCTGTTTTGTACATAAGATAAACTACAAACATATATACATATTTTTGAAGTTTGGTATATTACCCCACTTTCAAAAATTTATAAAATCTAATATTTTTTTGGCATACTTTAAATCAATAAAATTAAAAATAATGATAACAAAATTTGTCGTCCCGCCATTGGGTAAAGCAATTTCGGTTCAATGACCTAGTGTTTAACTCACGATGAATTTTAGAAATCATTTTTTTAAACTTAATTAAATAAAGTAAATTTTTGTTTTTAAAATCACACAAAACTTAAATTTAAAAAACATATTAATTTCATATAAAACCTACAAAACAAAAAAAAATTCAGAATGGGGGGAGAAAACTAGTTCTTTAGTGTCTGCTAGTGGAAAAGACCATTCGGATTCCATTCTCGGAACTACACGAGAACAGAACAACTAACTCTAGACAGCATTTTCTTTTTAGAACATTTTGAATCTCCCCACACTTAGGTAGCTGTGGTGTCAAAATTGTGATTAACTTCATCGTCAATTTTTTTTGGACCATAATCAGCTTGCATATCTGTGACTTTTGCTTTAAGCCATTGGTCGAATTCCTGTGTAATTTCCACAAATTCAACTAGTTTCGCCTTTTCTTTAGGCGATAGATTGGATACTAACCGGTTATATAACTTAAAGTTCCCCTTGGTTCTAGCATCGCGAATTCGTTTAATAAGTTTCTTCATTGAACTATTAATAACGGGAACATTTAATTTCGTATCAAAAACGGGGTTCTTTGTTATCAGGTCATCATTAGGTGTTACTTCATTTTCCCCACACTTAGGCGTTTTATTATTGTTGAGCACTACCATTGGAGTTGGTAAAACAACATGGTTCTTACCAATCATTTTTGCTTATTCAACGGTTTTGGTTGGTGGAGATTTAGACTTTCGAATCATAAAGGTGATCAATTTCTCATCATTACTAAGTGTCATTCTACCCTTTCTTACATCAAATAATGCCCCGGTGGACGCTAAGAATGGTCGACCTAAAATTAGAGGAATGTTTGGGTCCTCTTCTATGTCAATGACAATGAATTCGACTAGAAAGGTTAAATTACCTACTTGAACGGGTAGGTTGTCAGCAATTCCAACTGGGTGCTTAATGGTTTGATCAAGGAGTCGAACACTCATATCCGTTAGACTTAACTCACCTACTCCTAATCTCTTATATAATGAAAGAGGCATAACACTCACACTTGCACCTAAATCTGCTAGTGCATCATACATAACACAGTCACTAAGTAGACAAGGAACAATAAATTCACCCGGATCACTTACCCTAGGTGGAGGTTTTGGTGGAACTGTCTTCACCGGGTTTACTTCTACGGTTTTTGTTTCTTGCACTTTCTTATTCTTCTTCTTCTTCTTTTTTCCAAAGGTATCACAAACTTTATTACCTATCACTTGCTCATACTCAACTCCTTTTCTTGGAAATGGGATGGGTGTTTTGTATGGTGCCACCACTGGCTTTACATACTCGGGTGGTGGTGGTGTTGTAACTTCTTCATTGTTACTCACATCTAAAACTTTCCCATCTTCTGGTGTTGGTTTTTCAGAATTTGTTGATACCATATTAACATTTTCATTCCGAGGATTTACTTCATTATTACTCGGTAGCTTTCCTTGTTTCCTTTCACTCATCAATCTAACAAGAGTACCTACTTGTTTTTCTAGATTCAAAATGGAAGCTTGTTGAGTTCTAAATGACTGATCAAACCTCTCATTTGTTTGGGTTTGAGTTTCAATAAATTTTGTTTGAGATTCAACTAGCTTAAATACCACTTCTTCCAGATTTGACTTTTTCTCTTCGGTTTGTTGTGGTGGTTTATACAAGCCAGGTCTTTGTTAATTGAAAGTGTTGTTTTGAGTTGGTTGGTTATTTGGACCTTGTTGGTTGTATGAGTTATTATTGGGTCCATTTGGATTGTAAAGAATGTTTTGATTTCGATTAAAGTTTGGCCTTGGCGGTTGATAATTATTTTGATAATTATTTCCCGGCCTTTGGTTTATGTAGGAAACATTCTCTCGTTGTTCCATCGTTTGCTCAACATTACAATCTTTCGTTAAGTGTGGTCCACCGCATTGCTTACAACTGATTCGTATTGCGTGAATATCTTTAGTCATCTTTTCCATCCGTCTCTCGAAAGCATCTATTTTTGCAGAAATAGAATCAAAGTTATGGCTAGAATCGGCTCTAGCCGCTTTAGATGAATGAAAATTATCTTTTTTCTGATGCCACTCATGAGAGTGGGATGCTGTGTTATCAATGATCTTGTGAGCTTCGGTTGCGGTTTTCTTCATAATGGAACCACCAGCTGCTGTGTCGATGTCTTTTCGTGTGGCGATGTCGACGCCTTTATAGAAAATTTGCACTATTTGAAAAGTATCTAAACCGTGTTGAGGACATCCTCTCAACATCCTTCCGAATCTTGTCCATGCCTCATATAACGTTTCATTTGGCTTTTGCACGAACGTGGCAATTTCTCCTTGAAGTCTCACGGCTTTAGATGCCGGAAAGAATCTTTGAAGAAATTTCTCAACTAAAATATCCCATGAGTCAATCGTTCCTTCAGGTAACGATTCTAACCAATCTTTGGCTTCTCCTTTTAAAGTCCATGGTAACAACATAAGATAAATAGTTTCAACCTCAACTTCTCGGATTTTAAATAGATTACAAATCCTATTAAAAGTTCAAAGATGTTCGTTTGGATCTTCTTTTGTTGTACCACCAAATTGGCACTGATTGGTGATCATGTGTAGGATTTGTCATTTGATTTCAAAATCTGATGCTCTAACATCTGGCTGATTAATGGCGTGACCTTGGCCCGTGCGTGTGGCTCTCATTCGGTCTTCTATACTTTGAGGTTCCGTTACTTCCATAATTGAATTTGTTGAATCCGAATCACTAGAAGATTCTGATTTAACTATTTGTGGTTCATGATCTCTGAATTGTCCTTGAATATCCTCCGGATTCTCAATTGTGAGGTCGGGTTCAAAAAATGGATTATCGAAAATTTGAATTGGAGTACTTGGTCGACTAGATGACGATTCTAAAGAAAAATCAACGGCGACAATATTGGCTAGATGTCTTGATCGAGTTATAGGTGGTGAACGTACAAAAGGTGGTGAACGTTTTGCTCGGTGCATTCACTGAATATCCTATTAGTTATAAAAGATGAAAATTATATAAGTTATTAAATTAATAGGATTTTCTGATTTTGCCCACGTTTCGAATAGCCAATAGATGCAGCAGGTAGCCAGGACCCTTTAAATCGGAAGCCCACAACTCGCCACTAACAAATCCAACTATTACTACGAACCAGAAAATTTGGATGTCTATCAATTTAATCGCTTAAAATAATTTTTCGTCGAAATTTGAAGAAAATAAAGAAAATTCTATGTCCTAAAAACTAGAGCGTAGAAATGAGAAAGAAAAAGAAGCGCGTCGAAAAATATCGAAAAAATAAAAGGTCGAAAAATAAAAATAAGAAAGTAGCGCGTCGAAACTTAAAAGGGATTCTAAACGAAAAACGGCAATTACTTAAAATGATACTAAAATTTTAACACGGCGTCGCAAAATTTTAAGCCACCTAAATCTTAGTCTAAAGAAAAAGCACTTAAGGGATTTTATGGCAAAGCCTAAAAATCTAAAAGTATAAAAATAACTATGGCAAAACTAAACTTAATACTAAAAGTTGTAACTAGAGTCTAAAAATCTAAAGGTAATAAAACTTAAAATAAATATATATATTTTTTTAATTTTATAGACAAAATTTTAAAAATATATATATATTTTTTTAAAATTTTTTTTTTAAAAAAAAATTTTTATTTTTATATTTTATTTTTAAAATTTTTTTTAACGATTTTAATATTTCTTTTTTAAGGATTTTATATTTTTTTTTAAAAATATTTTTTTTTCACGAAATTAATAAATTTTTTTTTATTATTTTTTTTAAAAAACTTTTTTTTAACTCATTTACTATTCATGAATAGTAAATGAAACGAAATTAATTAATTTACTATTCACATGAAAGTGACATGATAAAAATTATTAATTATAAGTTACATAATATACCCCTGAAGTATTTATTAAATACGACTTTTTTAAAACTTTACGATTCAAAATTATTATTATATTATTATATTTTATTTCAATATTATTATATTATTATATTTTATTTCAATATTATTATATTATTATATTTTATTTCAATATTATTATATTTAAATTAATATATCTTTAATCAGTCAAAAACTAAAAAAAAACTTAAATACCCCGTGAAGACACAAAAAGTGTCCCCGGCAGCGGCGCCAAAAACTTGATGTTTTCTAGAGTGTGTATGAAATGGCTATCAGTTTTATATTTATTTACTATAGGAAATCACCTAAATTAAACTAAAACACAAAAGGCAAGTATACCTATCGTGTAATTATATAGCTAAGGTAAAGTCCGGGAGGTCGATCCGTGGACACTATTATTGGGTGTCTTACTAGGTCAAATTAGTTAATTAAGTAGTTAAACTAGATTTAGTAATTATAGGTAACTTTGGGGGGATTTACCGTTTAATGACCGGTTTGTCGATTTTATATTTTAAGCGTACAGATAAATGACGAAAATTAAAGTGCGTAAAATAAATAACAATATTAAAATGATAATAAACAAAATTGCAAGTAAATGAAAGTACGATGAGAAATACAATAAAAGAATTATGCTTATTTAAACTTCCGTAATCATCATGTTTGACGTTTTGATTTTAATTTATTATGCTGGGTTAATTGTCCTTTGTCCTGGATTTATTTGATACCTATCTGGTTTTTTCCCATAATAGTTCATCGGTCATAATTATAAAATGATCGTCAAATTAACCTTATACCCGAAGTCAAATATTTCAACTAATTGGAAATTCGAACTGTAACAAGGTCTTAATACTTTGTTAATAATTACACCAGGTTATCGACTGTGTGTAATCCAAGGTCTTAATACTTTGTTAACAATTACACAAATTACCCTTGTATGTAATCCACCCCGGTTTTAATTAGTCCATGATTTTTAATTTACCCACTTGATCAGAATGAATAATCAATTACCCAACCCAATTGATTAATTAAATGATTGTTAAAGATGTCGTATAAACGTCACTAAATAGGACATGCATAATCATTTAATAATTATTAGATTAACTAATTTGAAGATAGGTTCGACAGGCTCCAAAGAATTGTCATTCAATTAGACAATACCCCCCTATCTATTAATGGTTCATGGTCCAATGTCCACAAGGGTCGGTCTTTTGTCCATACCCTAATTATGGTACAAAATCCAATAACCCAATCTTTAATTTTTAGTCTAACATCACGATTACTTCGGCTCAAATAAGCATAATAATAACTTAGTTACGAGACATTAATTTAAAAAGAAAAAACATAGCTTACAGTGATTATTTATCGCGTAGCGTTACACGGACAGAGTTCCGACTTAATACCCGTAAAACATTTCTTACAATAACCCAATTATTATTAAACTTAAATTAAAATTATATATATTATGTTTACAAAGAAAAGAAAAGAGAAAAAGGTGTATCTTTCTTCATTCTCCGTAGTCTCGTTTTATAGGCAAATGTTGATTTGAAATTTTCACTTATGACCCCTTAACTATGCTCAATTAACAACTTTTTATTATTTATTGTTATTCTTATTATGAATTATTTAAATATTATATTATATTCTTGTGCATAGTTGACTTGTACTTTCAGCTCCGTTGCGTCGAGCGTTGAAAGTTGGTTCATGTCTCGGTTCCGGATTTTCGAACGCCTTTTCGTATAATTTAATATCTTGTACTTTGCGTTTTGCGGCTTGTACGTTTGTAATTTTTAGACGTTTCTCATCAATATATTGAACCACTTGGATTGTACTTTGTACTTTTTAGCTTTTTGGTCGTTTGCGTCTTCAAATCGTCGAATCTGCCTTTTGTCTTCACCTTTTATTATTTAAACGAATATCACTTGTAAATAGAATTTATTGCAACTAAAATCTTGTCTTTCTTGAGGGATAATGCTATGAAATATGTGTTCGTTTTTAGCATTATCAGTAGGTAATACCCGATAGATATATAAATTCATAATTAATATGTTACATTCTCCGATTCTGATTCTACAAATTATCAACTATACTCACTACTTTCATAACAATATATATATTCTTTTATAAAAATCAAAACAACCATCCTCATCCAAATTTGATTACATATTTTGATTTTGACAAATCAAAATTCAAGTCAAGATTTAACAAAAGTCATCATTCTTAGATTCCTACATCTTTTGAAGCTATACTTTGACTTCAAAACTGTGCTAGAACATCATTTCCATTCATAGAACACAGAAAAGAATTTGTATCATTCAAAATCCTAGAACATCATATGAATATTAACGATTACAATCTATGTTCAAATCCCTCGAAATTCCCGAAGACACTTCAAATAATGAACAATCGAGATGATGATCCAACCACATGTTAATCGCAGTCTTGTACCTGAAAAACCCTCGAAACCAAAGTCATAGTTTAACATGTATCCGTGTCATACCCTTTGGCATTTATTAGCTAAAATAACTTTTCAATCCCTTTTCAAAATAGACAGTTTTGTCACAGCTCCAGCAAGTCAACTTCGATTCTTCAGTCGAAACAACCTTATTATAACCTTGATATATATGTTGCCCCTTTCGCCATCGTTACCGGGGAACCGTTTATATTCCACCACATTAGCAATAAACTTACCAACAACTTCACTGATCTTTGGCTTTCCGAAAAATCATTGTATTTATTGAAACCCCATCATTTACTCATCTGCATCTTGTAACAAGAATTGTCTTGCCAATTACTGGAAATCAGCAATCCGTATTTTGAAATCTCGCAGCATGTATATACCAACAGTTATATGTGTATATATAACATCTATCTCCTATACTTACATACTTTGAATGTGAAGTTTCTTAAAAACACCCTAAACTGCGAACTAATTCTCGAAATTTCGAAAGATGCTGATGAAGCAGCAAAACTGTAAATGACCTTAACAGTAAAAAGTTTAATGATAAAGAATAGTGTGTTGGCAAAGCTCAGAAAAAGAGAAGGTTTAAAACTAGAAAACGAATTGAGCAAAGTATGAAGGAGGCTGTGGACAAATCACAAATACTAAACCTGCCTTCAAAGAATCCAAATGATTCAGTGTCTACTGAAATCCTTAGCAAATACCTTGTTCCTTACTCTAAAACCCTTGCGGACAATATTCTTCATCATCCTCTGATCTTAAATGTTCTAAGATATCATCATATCTTTCATTATAAATATCTTCGATGTTTCTGAAGATATCTTCACAACTATTGTTATCCGAAATCATTTACTTCTTCGCGCTATCTGTGTAAAATCATAAAAGAAACTATTTTAGTTTCTAAATTCTGAAACCTTCGAGTTTAAAATATGAATGTGTTTGAAGTAGTGTTGGGAACTGAAGCATGAGTTAGTATAATATAATGACACTTGATCAACGTGATTATATTACAGTAAGTCATGCTGAGTTTCTAATGGAACGTGATAAAGGTTCACAGATCATACCCTCATCATGAACCATGTTACATAACTCTTTCATTATATCTAACCTCTAAACATATCAAGAAAATATTTTCTTGATGATTCGGTCTTTTTCTGATATTCTGGTAATTTGACAAATCAAGACCGTGCCATTATAATTTCCTTCTTAGAACATTAACTATGTTCATTCCGAAATTCATATCTACAAATTCTGGACCATTATCCGCTTGACTTAAGGTCGAGAAGAGAAAATGAAAGCATGAAGCTCCGAAATATAATGGAGAATATAAAGCTCGATAGCAACACCGAAATTACAAACCGTTTATATCAATGCGTATAGCAATATAAAGACACGGGATAATGAAAAACACTATAACACCAAGGTAATAGTAGAAGAAAATAAATTCCTCCGGTGGCAGATAAAACAGAAGAATGAAGGATACGATAGCCAAGAAAATATCAAGAATTAGAACTTGATTTAGCATTTTCACACCCTTTTGGAAATAAGAATTAAGGAAGAGATTATAGGAATGGTGAAAATAATGGAACGGAAGAGGAAAATTTATAACGAAATATCAGACATAGCAATCGAGGCAGATTACGCATATAATCAAAGAAAATCTTAATCTCCTTAATTTTTCGGAGAATCAAATCTTATATAGATTATGAAAGTTTACTTGAATTCCGAAAATCAACCGTGACTACATCAAGAGTTAAGACGAACCTTAATTTCATCATTTCATTCTTTTACGATAACTTCTTTCATACGCCTCGAGTAATCGAATTGTTTATCCATATTACCTAATGGTAATAAAATTCTACTTATCAACTCGTATTCGGCATGAAAAATGTTCTAACTGTCAACCATGACAACCCCACTCAAATTTTGGGACGAAATTTCTTTAATGGGTAGGTACTGTGACAACCCGGAAATTTTCGACCAAATTTAAACTTTAATCTTTATATGATTCCGACACGATAAACAAAGTTTGTAATGTTGAGTCTCGAAAATTTTGGAACTATGTTCATACATTCAATTACCCTTATGACTATGCTCGACGATTCACGAACGAATATGTAAATGGATATGAATATATATATATATATATATATATATATATATATATATATATATATATATATATATATATATATATATATATATATATATATTATAACTTGAAAACGTTAACAAAGTATTAAATGTATAATATTTTAGATTAAACGTATTTGTCTCAATATATGCTTAATATATTCATCTACGGAATTAGAAGATAATACCAACGATTGGATTAGCAGATATTTCAACAATTATAAATCCCGTAAGTATTGTGATAAGTCTTTATTGAGAGGTCCACCTTGATTTAAGAAATCTTTCCTTTTTAACTGTATTTGATATATAAATAACTTGCAACGTGTATAGAAAAAGTATTTATATATATTGTGTGTGTATATATATATATATATATATATTAAGGTTCGAAATTATTTTTGTAAACAATAGTAACACCCATTTATTGTTCCGTTTGATAAATAAATATTATATACAAATTTATATTTTTCTAAACGAAAATATATATTTTACAATGATATAATGCATAGAATTGAATTAGATATAAAACGTTTCGATATTATTAAATATATTTTAATAAACAACGAGGAGTTGATTTATAGAAGCAAATGACCAAATTACTAAAATGTATAAGTTATACTTTGAGTAATATAGTTTATTAATAATTTAAGATTATATTTTGAAAAAGGTACGAATCACGAAACGTAAAGTAGAAGTTTTCTAAGCATACGAAAATGCATTCGAGAAACTGGAACTGAGACATTAGTCGAGCGTAAACGTACGAGTCATCGGACCAAAAATTAAAAGTCAACTATGCACATGAATATAATATAATATATAATTAATTAATATAAATTATATAAATTATATATATATATATATATTATAAAAATATGTCGACAAACAAAACAACAAAAAAATTGTGAGCTGGATTTTGGGGCCATGCGATCGCATGAGAAATAGGGATAAAACCCATGCGATCGCATGGCAGTCAGGATTTAGAAACATTCTATAAATTGGCCAGTTTGCTCGACGTACACACACACACCCATATTCTATTTCTTACTCCCTCTGTTATATAATAATAATAATAATAATAATAATAATAATAATAATAATAATTATTATTATTATTATTATTATTATTATTATTATTATTATTATTATTATTATTAGTATTCGTATTATTATTTATACATAAAATACTACGACGGAGTCATGAGCGAATTATTTCAAAACAAGCTTTTCGAACAGGATAGAGCTAAGAAAATTATGGGTTATAGCTATGGAGGTTATTGGTATAATTCGGGAGTATTTATCGTAAGTCAAACTTGTGTTTATCATATCTGTTGCGTCTACGTACTTTTCTGCAATATTGAATCACAATATTGATACGTGAGCATTCATATCTTATCTTTTATATATTAATAGTGTATACATGTCTAGTGCTCGAGTATATATGTTTATGCATGCTAGTATGCTAAATTTCGTCGTTAAACAGTTTATGATGAATCACGAATTAAATACATATATTACTAATAAAAGGTATATGATATGCATGTTTTTGGAAAGCTGGCGAAAAATCAATAACTTTTCATTTAGATATCGTATGATTTCGATGAACGAATTAAAAGATATGATCAACTGAATTATGATTGACGTTAGTTGAAATTGCTTTTGAATCTGCAATTAATATTTAAACAACTTGTTTATAAGATTGATAAATTGAATTTTTAAATATTACCAGCGAAGTAAATGGATTCTTATATAAGGCACGTCTCGTTTTGTTGAACAATTATCAAAGTTGATTGTTTTATCATATTTTAAAGCCTTATAAAAACTATAGTTTAATTTTACAAAAATTAAGAAACTATGTGAAATGTTAAAATGTTTCGATTGCCATGATCATTCAACTATTGTATTGAGTCAGATTGACTTTTTTAAATGACTTTTGATAACTTTTGTATGTCGATCTCGAGCATTAGGATTGTGATACACTATGACCTGACTTAGCTTGATAGACAATTATTGACCAACATATGTTCTCTAGGTTGAGATCTACGGTTATTTAGTATTCCAAGTTTCGGTCACATTTCGGTGAACGACTTTATGTGCTGCTAAGGTGAGTTTCATTTGCTCCCTTTTTAAATGCTTTTGCAATATATATTTTTGGGCTGAGAATACATGCACTTTATTTTAAACAACGGACACAAGTACATACTAAATTCTATACTGAGTTTGAACTGAAAATCCCTTAGCTTTGGTGACTAGTAACTGCCAGTTATAAGAACTGGTGGGCGCGAGTAGTAGTATATGGATCCATAGGGCTTGATATCCTCGTCCGAGCTAGAGCACTAGCCTTTTAACGGACGTATGCTATTTAAGAAGCGTACACGTTGGTTTGCGTGTATTATTAAGATGATTATACAAAGGGTATAAATTATATATACGTTAAGTTTAGTTACCAGGGTGCTCAATTTCGTAGAATATTTTGATAAACGTTTTTGGATGAAACAACTGAAATCTTGTGATCCACCTTTATGTACAGATTATGCAAAACATTAAAACTATGAATTCACCAACCTTTGTGTTGACACTTGTTAGCATGTTTATTCTCAGGTTCCCTAGAAGTCTTCTGCTGTTTTCTTATATGTTAGACAAGCTATGTGCATGGAGTCTTACATGGCATATTTTTCAAGGAAACGTTGCATTCACCAAATCATTACCATGTATCTTATTTTGACTGCGTTGTCAACGAAAGTACTATTGTAAACTATTATATTACGGTGATTGTCTATATGTAAAAATCATCAGATGTCGAAAACCTTTGATTTAAATATTTATTTATGGTGTGCCTTTTCAAAAGAATGCAATATTTACAAAACGTATCATATAGAGGTCAAATACCTCGCAATGAAATCGATGAATGACGTGTTCGTCCATATAAATTTGGAGCGATCGTCACAGTAATAATATATATTTATTATATATTTATATTAATAAATATATATGTATAGATATATACATATATATATCCTTAAATAACTTTCAACCACAAACAACAAAAACTTTTTGGTTTATATATATATATATATGTGTATATATATATATATAGATATATATATATATATATATATATATATATATATATATATATATATATATAATAATTTAATTACATATTACAAATTAATTACAATTACCATATATTAATCGTAAACATTCATCTCACAAATCTATACATATATAAAATAAAAAATTGGCACCATAAATCTCTCAGTGTATATTGTAATCCACCCAGCTCCTATCCTTGTACTTTACTCCATAGTGTATATAAATTTAGTTGCTTTTCAAAAAAAAATATATATGTGAAACCGAATCGGATTGATAGATAATGCCAACTCTATTAATATATATTAAATACTACTCCGTAAATATTAAGTAGTATACTTTTAATAAATGGTGCTGATATACATCTGAGAGATTTTATACGTTCAGTAAAATAATCAACATCTAATAACTAAATATTGTAATTGTTTATATTATTTATTTAATATTTAATATCAATATTTAATTTAATATATTGACATGTGACATATATATGTTTTATAATGATAACATAGAATAAATATAACTTAGAGTTTGCTAACGTCTTTTCATGTGACACGTTCTAAATATTATGTGACGATTGCTCCAAATCCATATGGACAAACACGTCATTCATCGATTTCATTGCGAGGTATTTGACCTTTATATGATACGTTTTGTAAACATTGCATTCTTTTAAAAAGGCACACCATAAATGAATATTTAAATGAAAGGTTTTCGACATCTGATGATTTCTACATATAGTCAATCACTGTAAATAATAGTTTACAATAATACTTCCGTTGATAATGCAGTCAAAATAAGATACATGGTGATGATTTGGTGAATGCAACGTTTCCTTGAAAAATATGTCATGTAAGACTCCATGCACATAGCTTGTCTAACACATAAGAAAACAGCGGAAGACTTCTAGGAAACTTGAGAATAAACATGCTAACAAGTGTCAACACAAAGGTTGATGAGTTCATAGTTTTATTGTTTCATATAATCAGTATATAAAGGTAGATCACAAGATTTCAGTTGTTTCATCCAGAAACGTTTATCAAAATATTCTACAAGATTGAGCACCCTGGTAACTAAACTTTAACGTATATATAATAAGTACCTCTGTTTTAACATACATGCAACCTACATGTACAATACACGCAAACCAACGTGTACTAAACTCAAATAGCATACGTCTGTTTTATAGTTCAGGCTAGGGTTTCTATACCTGAAACAGACAGGGATGTCAAGCCCTATGGATCCATATACTACTACTCGCACCCACCAGTTCTTATAACTGGCAGTTACTAGTTACCAAAGCTAAGGGATTTTCGATTCAAACTCAGTTTAGAATTTAGTATGTACTTGTATCCATTGCGTTTAAAATAAAGTGCATGTATTCTCAGCCCAAAAATATATATTGCAAAAGCAATTAAAAAGGGAGCAAATGAAACTCACCTTAGCAGCATATAAAGTCGTTCACCAAATTGTGATCGAAACTCGGATTACCAAATAATCGTAGATCTCAACCTAGAGAACATATGTTAGTCAATAAATGTCTATCAAGCTAGGTCAGGTCATAGTGTATCACAATCCTAATGCTCGAGATCGACATATGATAGTTATTCAAAGTCGTTTCAAAAAGTCAATTTTGACAATAGTTCAACAAAACGAGACGTGCCTTATATAAGGATTCATTTACTCGGTTGGTAATATTTAAAAGTTCACTTTATCAGTCTCGTAAACAAGTTGTTTAAATCTTAATTGCAGATTCAAAAGCAATTTCAATTAACATCAATCATAATTCAGTTGATCGTATCTTTTAATCCGTTCATCGAAACTATTCGATATCTAAATGAAAAGTTATTGATTTTTTGCCAGCTTTCCAAAAACATGTATATCATATACCTTTTACCAGTAATATATGTATTTAATTAGTGATTCATTATAAATTGTTTAACGGCGAAATTTAGCATACAAGCATATATAAATATATATACTCGAGCACTAGACATGGATACATAATTAATATATAAAAGATAAAATATGAGTGCTTACGTATCAGTATTGAGATTCAATATTGTAGGAAAGTACGTAGACGTAACGGAGATGATAAACACTAGGTTTGATTCACAAATATACCCCCGAACATTACCCATAACCTCCTTGGCAATAACCCATAATTTTCTTAGCTCTATCCCGCTTGAAAACCATTTTGAAAGTGACACGCTCATAACCTCGTCGTAGTATTTTATATATAATACTAATTAATAATATTAATAATAATAAGATTAATAATAATATTAATCTTAATAATAATAATAATAATAATAATAATAATAAATAAAATAAATACGGAGTAATATATGATTAGAGAAGTGTGTAAAAACTGAGCAATTTATAGAACCTTTTCTGAAAAAGTACCCCATGCGATCGCATGGGATTTGTGCTTCAAGGCCATGCGATCGCATGGCCCTCTGATCCAGCTCACAAACTTTTAACTTTTTGTTTGTCGACATAATTTTATATAATATATATAATATATTTAATTTATATAATTAATTATATATTATATTAAATTCACATGCATAGCTGACTTGTAATTTTCGTTCCGATGACTCGTACGTTGTCACTCGACTTATGTCCCGTTTTCGGTTTCTCGAACGTATTTTCGTACGCTTAGAAAACTCGCAATTTACGTTTTGTGACTCGTACCTTTGTCAAAATATAGTCTTAAATTATCAATAAACTATATCATTTAAAGTGTATCTTAAACTTTCGAGTGTTTTGGTCATTTACTTCTATAAATCATTGTCTCGCTATTTGTTGATATATATATAATAATAAATCGTTTTATGACCAAGTTAATATATATTTTCAACATTCATAAACACGTTTTAAATATACGTCGCAAGTTATTCATACAATTAATATTCCAACTTATCATATAAATTCAAATAAATATTTAAACCAATAAGTTTAATGTACGGTATTAAACAATTAAAATTTATTACATTTTCAAGTTATAGTATATATATGTATCTATTTACATATAATGGTTTGCGAATCGTTGAGAACAACCGAAGGGTACTTGAATAGTTCAAAAATTTTGAGATTCAATTTTACAGGCTTTGCTTATCGTGTCGAAAACATTAAATCATTTAAAGATAAAGTTTAAATTTGGTCAGAAATTTCCGGGTCATCACATATTACGTCTCTAAATATTACGTAGTATAAAATTACTTAATATAATATATATATAAAAATTTTCATATACTTATATAAATTTTCATATAATAAGTTAGAACGTCTTTTCATGTGACACGTTCTAAATTTTATATAACGTCTCTAAATATTACGTAGTATAAAATTTATATATAATTAAAAAGATATTAATGGTGAGAAAAAAATTATAGACGTTAAGTTACTAACACCACTCAAAACCACTTTAAAATTTTAACAACACAATATATATATATATATATATATATATATATATATATATATATATATATATATATATATATATATATATATATATATATATATATATATATATATACACACACACACGTACACACAGCTGCGCGCTTTAATCCACAGGGTAAAATATTGTAATATTTTTCTATACATGTCGTAATATTTCTCGCAACATATTATATTAATTTGATCGATTTTATTTTATTTTAACCCACAAAAACTTTACATTATCCTATATACTAGATACAAGAGTAAATTCTTCACTTTTATTGGTCCGCAACACTATTCATGTTTTGCCACTTTTTTTTCTTTTTTAATTTTCATTTTGGGGGGTTCACTACAATCGTCTCAAATAAAGTTTTTTTATTGGGTTCACTACAATCATCCCAACAAAGGGGGTTTTCCCACCTTCACTTAGCTGCGAAGTGTGTGTGACCGTTATTCTTGTTTATAAACAATTTTTAAAGTTGTGGGCCCGGTCAAGTTTACGACGGAGAGGGTGCTACATATGAATGACAATGGATCGAATTATGTCATATCCACATTCATATCTATTAACTAAAGTTCATATATATATATATATATATATATATATATATATATATATATATATATATATATATATATATATATATATATATATATATATATATATATATATATATATATATATATATATATATATATATATATATATATGATAATGCTAAAAACGAACATATATTTCATAGCATTATTCCTCCAGAAAGACAAGCTTTTAGTTGCAATTGTTCTATTTACAAGTGATATTCGTTTAAATAATAAAAGGTGAAGACAAAAGACAGATTCGACGAATTGAAGACGCAAACGACCAAAAAGCTCAAAAGAACAAAAGACAATCAAAGAGGTTCCAATTATTGATAAGAAACGTCTCGAAATCGCAAGAGTACAAGATTCAAAACGCAAAGTACAAAATATAAAATTGTACGCAAGGACGTTCGAAAATCCGGAACCGGGACCAGAGTCAACTCTTAACGCTCGACGCAACGGACTAAAAATTACAAGTTAACTATGTATATAAATATAATATAATATATAATTAATTATATTAATTATATATATATATTATATTTATAAATAAAAAACCGTCGGCAGAGAAAGACTCCAAGGACTGAGCTGTAAATTCATTCTCCGCGACTCGCGGAGTTTGAAGAGGATTTCACCGCGAGTCGCGGAGCCCCAAAAGTCAAAAATCCCTATAAAAGCAAACGAATTCTGATCGCAAAAATTACAATATATCCATCCATCTCTCTATCTATATCGTAAAATATATATATATATATTTATAATTTATATTTTAATTTTAATTATAATTCTAATAATAAGGGTATGTTAGCAAATGTTGTAAGAGTGTAAGTCGAAATTCTGTCCGTGTAACGCTACGCTATTTTTAATCATTGTAAGTTATGTTCAACCTTTTTATATTAATGTCTCGTAGCTAAGTTATTATTATGCTTATTTAAAACGAAGTAATCATGATGTTGGGCTAATTACTAAAATTGGGTAATTGGGCTTTGTACCATAATTGGGGTTTGGACAAAAGAACGACACTTGTGGAAATTAGACTATGGGCTATTAATGGGCTTTATATTTGTTTAACTAAATGAAAGTTTGTTCATGTTAATATAAAGATTTACAATTGGACGTCCCTATAAATTACCATATACACTCAATCGGACACGATGGGCGGGGTATTTATATGTACGAATAATCGTTCATTTAACCGGACACGGGAATGGATTAATAGCCACTAGAATAATTAAAACAGGGGTGAAATTACATTCAAGGGTAATTGGTGTAATTGTTAACAAAGTAGTAAAACCTTGGTTTACACGCAGTCGATAACCTGGTGTATTCATTAAACAAAGTATTAAAACCTTGTTACAATTCGAATCCCCAATTAGTTGGAATATTTAACTTCGGGTATAATAATAATTTGACGAGGACACTCGCACTTTATATTTATGACTGATGGACTGTTATGGACAAAAGCCAGACGGACATATTAAATAATCCAGGACAAAGGACAATTAACCCATGGGCATAAAACTAAAATCAACACGTCAAACATCATGATTACGGAAGTTTAAATAAGCATAATTCTTTTATTTCATATTTAATTTCCTTTATTTTATATTTAATTGCACTTCTAATTATCGCACTTTTATTTATTGTTATTTAATCGCACTTTTAATTATCGTACTTTTTAATTATCGCAAGTTTATTTTATCGCACTTTTATTATTCGCAATTTCATTATCATTATTTACTTTACGCTTTAATTTAAGTCTTGTATTTTTTATATATTTTACATTAGGTTTTAACTGCGACTAAAGTCTTAAAATCGACAAACCGGTCATTAAACGGTAAAAACCCCCCTTTATAATAATAATATTACTTATATATATGTTTGTATTTTTATAAAAGTAAACTAATATAGCGTTAAGCTTTGTTTAAAGATTTCCCTGTGGAACGAACCGGACTTACTAAAAACTACACTACTTTACGATTAGGTACACTGCCTATAAGTGTTGTAGCAAGGTTTAAGTATATCCATTCTATAAATAAATAAATATCTTGTGTAAAATTGTATCGTATTTAATAGTTTTTCCTAGTAAAATATAAACTATTTCGTATACACCTCGCATAACATCAAGTATTTTTGGCGCCGCTGCCGGGGAAATTTCTAAACGCCGGAAGCGCAACGCTAATATAAAAAAAAAATTAGCTTACTTCTATTAAAAATTCGTTTTTGTAAAAATACGTTTTAATTATTCAAAAATATAAAAAGAAAAACAAAAATATAAGTATTTTTTAAGATTTTGTTAAATATTTAAGTTTTATAAGTTTCTTTATTTTTATTTTAATTTATAAAAATATAAGTTTTATTAAATATCTTTTATTTATAGAAAAAAACAGAAAACAGAAAATAAAAAAAAAATAAATAAAAAAACGCGTAAAATTTCAAACTGCTCCAGATCTGAAATTCTGAACCCCGCGACTCGCGGGGTTTTCTTTATAAATTACCGCAACTCGCGGAGGGTACCTGACACAAGGACAGAAGCCCTAATTCAGTATTTATTACGGTAATTATTAATTAATTATTATTAAACCCTAACTAATTATTATTATTATAATTACTTTTACTTTTTATTTAATTTATATATTTTAGTTAAATTAGTTTAGTTAAATTGTAAAATTAATAGTTTAATAAAATAAATAATATAAAAATAATATTTTTATAAAAATTGTACTTTTTACAACTTTTTATATATTTTTATATTTTGTCCCTTTTTAATCGTTGTAGCGTAATATTTGTATTTTTAGCTCATATTTAATTTTAAACTTAGTTTTTGCTATAGTCATTTTTACTCCTAGATTTTTAGGCTTTGCCGTAGAATTCCTTAAGTGCTTTTTCTTTAGACTAAGATTTAGGTGCGCCGAACTCTTTTTCTCTCTTATTTCTCGCCATTCTAGTTTTTAGGACTTAGAATTTTTTCTACTTCTTATCTAAATTTCTTAAAATTACGAAAATTTATTTTAAGTGGTTAAATTGATAGACATCAAAATTTTCTGGTTCGTAGTAATAGTTGGATTTGTACGTGGACCGGGTTATTGGAGCCAAACAGTCCTCAATTATATTGAGACCAAACGAATCCTGCCCCTCTGCTGCATCTTTTGGCTATTCGAAACGTGGGCAAAATCAGAAAAGTCTATTGATTGGATAACTTATTATAATTTTTCTTCCTTTTTAAAAACTAATAGGATATTCAGTGAATGCACCGAGCAAGACGTTCACCACCTTTTGTACGTTCACCACCTGTAACTAGATCAAGACATTTAGCAAATATTACCACCGTTGATTTTTCTTTAGAATCGTCATCCAGTCGACCAAGTACTTCAGTTCAAATTTCCGATAATCCATTTTTTGAACCCGACCTCACAATTGAGAATCCAGAGAATATTCAGGAACGGTTCGTAGATCCTGAACCACTAAACTTTCCTCCGGAGCCACCAATCATTCAAACAGAGATTGTTGAGGAACGAACCATTAAATCAGAATCATCTAGTGATACCGATTCAACAAATTCAATTATGGAGAATCTGGAACCTTTAAGTATGGAAGACCGAATGAGAGCTAAACGCACTGGCCAAGGTCACGCAATTACTCATCCAGACATTAATGCGCCAGATTATGAAATCAAAGGACAAATTCTACACATGGTGACTAATCAATGCCAATTTAGTGGTGCGCCGAAGGAAGATCCAAATGAACATCTACGTACCTTTAATAGGATCTGCACACTATTTAAAATCCGAGAAGTGGAGGATGAACAGATATATCTCATGTTATTTCCCTGGACTTTAAAGGGAGAAGCCAAAGATTGGTTGGAATCGTTACCTGAAGGGGCGATTGATACATGGGACGTTTTAGTTGACAAATTTCTTAAACAATTCTTTCCTGCATCTAAAGCCGTAAGACTTCAAGCAGAAATTGTTACGTTTACACAGAAACCAAATGAAACTCTATATGAGGCATGGACTAGATATGGAAAGTTGTTAAGAGGATGTCCGCAACATGGTTTAGACTCCTGTCAAATAGTACAAATATTCTACCAAGGATGCGACATCACTACAAGAAAAGACATAGATATAGCAGCTGGTGGTTCTATTATGAAGAAAACCGAAACTGATGCTTACAAAATTATTGATAACACTGCTTCCCACTCACATGAGTGGCACCAAGAAAAAGATATCATTAGATCATCTAAAACAGCTAGAGCCGATTCTAGCCATGACTTAGATTCCATTTCCGCAAAGATAGATGCTGTGGAGAGACGAATGGAAAAGATGACTAAAGATATTCACTCAATACGAATTAGTTGTGAGCAGTGTGGAGGACCACATTTGACAAAAGATTGTCTCAGTATTGAATTAACAATGGAACAAAGAGAGAATATTTCATACATAAACCAAAGGCCTGGAAATAATTATCAGAATAATTATCAACCGCCAAGACCGATTTACAATCAAAACCAGAATTATAACCGAAATATTCCATACAACAACCAACAAGGTCCTAGCAATCAACAAGTATCCAATAATACTTACAACCAGCAAAGACCTAATTTTCAAAACAAACAACCACAACAAACCGATGATAAAAAGCCGAATTTAGAAGATATGATGACAAAGCTAGTTGAAACTCAAACGCAGTTTTTCACATCTCAAAAACAAACTAATGAACAAAATGCTCAAGCATTTAGAAATCAACAAGCTTCTATTCAAAATCTGGAACAAGAAGTAAGTAACCTAGCAAGATTAATAGGTGAAAGAAAACCGGGAAGTTTACCAAGCGATACAAATGCTAACCCCCGGAATGAAACAGCTAAAGCTATTACCACAAGAAGTGGTACAACACTTAAACCACCTGAAATACCTGTAACTTCTGATGAAACTATTCCTACTCCACAAGAACCACAACCTGATCAAGATAAGGAAAAAGAACCGGTAGTTGAAAAGGTTAATGAAGATAACACAGTTAAGGATAAACCTTATGTTAAACCATACCAACCACCACTTCCTTACCCGAGTAAAATGAAGAAAGAGAAACTTGAAGCCGAGCAATCCAAATTCTTGGATATGTTTAAACAGATAAATATAAATCTTCCTTTCATTGATGTGATTTCAGGAATGCCAAGATATGCTAAATTCTTGAAAGATCTAATCTCAAATAGAAAGAAAATGGAAGAACTCTCGGCTGTTACTATGAATGCTAATTGTTCAGCAGTGCTGTTGAATAAGATACCAGAAAAACTATCTGATCCAGGAAGTTTCACAATTCCATGTTTTCTGGGTAGTCTTAGTTCAATAGAAGCATTGGCAGACTTAGGTGCTAGTATAAATCTAATGCCGTATTCACTATACGCTAAACTAGACCTTGGAGAATTGAAACCAACCAGAATAAGCATACAACTAGCCGATAGATCAATAAAATATCCTAGAGGGATAATGGAGAACATGCTAGTTAAAGTTGGTACTTTAGTATTTCCAGTAGATTTTGTTGTTTTGGACATGGAAGAAGATTCTCAAGTTCCTCTCATATTAGGAAGACCATTCTTAAACACGGCTAAAGCAATGATAGACGTGTTCGGTAAGAAACTGACCCTAAGTATAGAGGATGAGAGTGTTACCTTTTCAGTTGATAGAGCAATGCAACAACCACAATCTGCAGATGATACATGTTATTATATTCAAACTATAGATGCACATGCAGAATTATTAGAAGAATTTCCAGAATTACAAGGAACAGGAGAATGTTCTTTAGGAGAAGGTAATGAACCAATTGATGAAGCTAAAATGTTAGCTATACTTATAGCTAATGGATATGAACCAACAACAGAAGAAATTCAAATGCTAAAAGAAGAAGACAGATATCGATATAAATCATCGATAGAAGAACCTCCGAAATTAGAGTTAAAGCCACTTCCAAACCATTTGGAATACGCTTATTTACATGGTGAATCTGAATTACCTGTAATAATATCGTCTTCTCTTACTGAAAATGAGAAATCACAACTCATTTCTGTGTTGAAAGCTCATAAACCAGCCATTGCATGGAAGATTCATGATATTAAAGGAATAAGTCCTTCGTATTGCACACATAAAATCCTTATGGAAGAAGATCATAAAACGTATGTGCAACGCCAACGAAGACTAAATCCTAATATGCAAGATGTAGTTAAGAAAGAGATTATTAAACTGCTAGATGTAGGTTTAATTTATCCAATCTCTGATAGTCCATGGGTAAGCCCAGTTCAATGCGTGCCTAAGAAGGGTGGCATGACTGTCATTACAAATGAGAAAAATGAGCTTATTCCTACTAGGACTGTAACAGGATGGCGTGTATGTATTGATTATAGAAAATTAAATGACGCCACCAGAAAAGATCACTTTCCTTTACCTTTCATAGATCAAATGTTGGAAAGATTAGCCGGAAATAGTTACTATTGTTTTCTAGATGGATTTTCTGGATATTTTCAAATTCCAATAGCACCCGAAGATCAAGAGAAAACCACATTCACGTGCCCTTATGGTACTTTTGCTTACAAACGCATGCCATTTGGACTTTGCAACGCCCCTGCAACCTTTCAAAGGTGTATGATGGCGATTTTTCACGACATGATAGAAGAATGCATGGAAGTATTCATGGATGACTTTTCAGTCTTCGGTGATACATTTAAATCATGTCTAGTTAATCTGGAACGAATGCTAATTAGATGCGAAAAATCAAATCTAGTACTTAATTGGGAGAAATGCCATTTCATGGTTAAAGAAGGCATCGTTCTTGGACATAAAATTTCAAAAGAAGGAATTGAAGTGGATAGAGCTAAAGTAGATGTAATTGCTAAACTTCCACATCCCACCAATGTTAGAGGAGTTAGGAGTTTTCTAGGGCATGCCGGTTTTTACCGACATTTCATAAAAGATTTTTCTAAAATTGCCACTCCTATGAATAAACTCCTAGAAAAGGATGCGCCATTCATCTTTTCAGATGAGTGTATCAAATCTTTTAATATTCTTAAAGAGAAACTCACTAATGCGCCGATCATGATAACACCAAATTGGAATCTACCATTTGAACTAATGTGCGATGCAAGTGATTTTGCAATGGGAGCCGTTTTAGGACAAAGGATTGAAAAACGATTTCAACCTATATATTATGCTAGTAAGACGTTACAAGGAGCACAAACAAACTATACAACTACTGAAAAAGAACTCCTTGCTATTGTCTTTGCTTTTGACAAATTTCGATCATATCTCGTTCTAGCAAAAACGGTGGTCTATACCGACCATTCTGCTCTTAGATACCTATTTTCAAAACAAGATGCCAAACCACGATTAATTCGTTGGATCTTACTATTACAAGAGTTTGATATTGAAATCCGAGACAAAAAGGGAGCAGAAAATCTCGCCGCTGATCATCTTTCTCGTCTTGAAAATCCCGAATTAGAAGTTCTAAATGAATCAGCCATACAAGACAACTTTCCTGATGAATATCTATTGAAGATAGATTATAAAGAAATCCCATGGTTTGCAGACTATGCAAACTACTTAGTATGTGGATTCCTTGAAAAAGGATTATCGTACAAAAGACGAAAGAAATTCTTCAGTGATATAAAACACTATTTTTGGGAAGATCCACATCTGTTTAAAAGTTGTCCCGATGGAATAATACGCCGATGTGTATTTGGAAATGAAGCTAGTAAAATTTTAAACCATTGTCACACAGGACCAACAGGAGGGCATTATGGGCCTCAACTAACAGCAAGAAAAGTTTATGAAGCTGGATTCTATTGGCCTACAATTTACAAAGACGCACACCTTCTTTGCAAATCCCGTGATGCATGTCAAAGGGCCGGAAAAATAAGTCAACGTGATGAAATGCCACAAAATGTCATCCAAGTATGTGAAGTATTTGACATTTGGGGTATTGACTTTATGGGTCCATTTCCAAAATCTCATAATAATCTATATATACTCGTAGCCATTGATTATGTATCTAAATGGGCGGAAGCACAAGCTCTCCCAACTAACGATGCACGAGTTGTAGTCAACTTTTTAAAACGTCTTTTTGCAAGGTTTGGAACACCGAAAGCTTTAATAAGTGATCGGGGTACTCATTTCTGTAATAATCAACTTGAGAAAGTTCTTAAAAGATATGGAGTAACTCATAAAATCTCCACCGCATATCATCCACAAACAAGTGGACAAGTTGAAAATACCAACCGAGCTTTAAAACGTATTCTAGAGAAAACCGTAGGATCAAATCCGAAGGAATGGTCCATTAAATTGGAGGATGCACTCTGGGCTTTTAGAACAGCCTACAAAACTCCAATTGGAACCACACCTTTTAGACTTGTTTATGGAAAAGCATGTCATCTTCCAGTAGAAATTGAACACAAAGCATTTTGGGCTTTGAAGACATGTAATCTTGATTTACATGAAGCCGGACGTCTACGATTAAGTCAACTAAACGAATTAGAAGAATTAAGACATGAAGCATACGAAAATTCGTTAATCTATAAGGAAAGAACGAAGAAATGGCATGATAAAAGAATCAGAAGTTCAAAAGAATTTAAAGAAGGAGACAGAGTTCTTCTTTTCAATTCACGATTCAAGCTATTTCCTGGAAAATTGAAATCAAGATGGTCTGGACCATTCATAGTCAAAAGAGTTTTCCCATACGGAACGATAGAATTAATAAATTCAAATGGGATTGAATTTAAAGTTAATGGTCACAGAGTTAAACATTACATACATGGTCCGATGGAAGTCGACAACGAAGTTAATCACAATTTCGACACCACAGCTAAATAAGTGTGGGGAGAATCAAGTCTTTAAAGGATAATATGTATTTCTGTTAGAGTTAGATTGTCTGTTTTCGTGTAGTTCTCGAAAATGGAACCCGAATGGTCTTTCCCTAGCAGACCCTAAAGAACTAGTCTTCTCCCCCCATTCTGAATTTTTATTTTTTTTAGGTTTTTACAAAATGAAGACTGCCTGTGAACTAAACCATGGTCTAATGCTACACGCTTTGATCACTAAACGTAATAATGACATACTACCGAGTGAAATAGTATCAGTAATCAGAGAAAGAATGGACGGAGTTAGAAAAGAATCCAGATGCGAAGATAATAAGTTACAATTTGGTAAAGAAAAATCCAAATTCGCAGCGAAAAGAAGAGCACGACACCTAGAAAGATGTCACAAATGCGGAAAATGGTCACATGGAGGTAAATGTTCCAATAATCAAACCTATTCAAATACCGAATTTGTTACTTTATGCAGAGACGGACCGTTCATATGTTTAGAAGAAAAGATACTGAATGCTCGAGGTTACGCCTATGTAGCCATGGAAAACCAATTAAACCGACTATCTTATGAATGGGATAGATCATATAACTAAGAAATTTATCTCACAGGTATGTCTGTACAGTTTTTATTTTTATTTTTTTTATTTTTTAACCTTTTGATAATAAACGCTAATTTGTTCGCTAAAAAGTATTAAATTGGTATTGAATAAAATTAGGTTTGGCGACCGAAATTATTAATATCATTCAAAAATTTATTACATCACTGCGAAATTTAACGTTTATTCTTAAGGTATAAGTATCTCTAATCAATCAAACCAAAATATTTCAAAAATTCGTCATGAGTTAAATTAGGTCTTGGAACCGAAATAACTTTACCGAAAAGAGGGGCGCATATTTTTTAATATTTGATTGATTAAAGTGGGATAAAAAGACAAAAAGATTTTTAAATTTATTTTTACCATGTTTTTAAAATTAATATTTAAATCTTAAATTAATATTGTAAATTTTGTAAAAATAATATATTTAAAATTGTAAATATTTGAAAAATTAATATAAGTTTGATATGAATTTATGAATTTTTAAATTAAGTTTGGTGTGAATTTTTAAAATATAAATTTTTAATTTTATGCATTTCAAATTTTAAGTTTGGTGTGAATTTTTAATAATAATTTTGAATTTTATATTTAAGTTGTGTGAATTTAAAAACAAAAATTTACTTTATCTCATTAAGTTAAGAATATGATTTTTAAAATTCGTCGTAAGTTGAAGACTAGGTCTTTGAACCGAAATTGCTTTACCCGAGGGAGGGACGAGAACTTTTATTATCATTATTTTTAATCTTATTGAATTAGAGTATGCCAAAAACATTGAAAAAACCCAAAAATCTTAGCTTTTAAAACAATCGCTACAAAAAGACAAATTTTAAAATTTTGTCGAAGGACGGACTAGGACATCGATCCGAAACGACCTCGTCCTAAATAACAAGGGAAACAAAATTTTAAAATTAATTACTTAATTGTTTTAATAAGTTAATGATTATAAAAAAAAAAAAAAAATACCAAACTCCGCGACTCGCGGAGTTTGGAGCTTAAATCTCCGCGACTCGCGGAGGGACCGAAAATCAGAAAAAAATAAAAAGAGCTGAACGATCAGTTTCAGTCCCCAACCCAAAAACTCAAAAACAAACTGCGAAAATAGCTGCGAAAAACCCGAAAAACACCCCCAAAAATCTCAATTTTTAACCGTTAATCACCAAATTTTTTGCTAAAATCATGTTGAGAAGGATGCTATCTAAGAATTACTCAAGAAAAACGGTAAATTTCTACACCTAAACACCATTTAATCCGAAATTTGGTGTTCTTGAGCAAATTTTTTTTCCCAATTTGATTTTGATGCTTTTTAGTGTAATTAGGCTTAAATTGTTTATGTATTATGCTTGTATAACCTAGATTGATGCTGTTTAACATGATTAGAAGCCTTAAACTTCAAATTTTGAATAATCTAGGGTTTGTGTTCTTGAGCAATTTGGGGCTTTTTGATATAAACAGGTTATGGCCGATTTTTGTCATGAATTGTTGCTAAATTGAGTAGTGTAACATGTCTAGGTAGTTAAATGATCCAAACTTTGAGCCTAAACATGATTTTAAGAATTAAAGTGGACTTTTTCAAGTCTAAAATTCATGAACTTGATTTTTGAAAGATAATGCCATTTGAGACTTGTTTAATTGCTAGTAATGATTATTTTGACATGTTATTTGAGTTGAATGCTTATGAACTTGGCGAACATTTTCGTATATGCTTATTTGAAAAAAGTGTAGATTTGATAAAAATGTGAAAATGAGCTTAAGTTTGATATAAATTGATAATGTCATTGTAATTATTTTGATTGATGATTTTGCTGACACTAATGCATATTTGGATGCACAAAAATTGTGTTTGATGTGTTTTGCAGAATGAAAGGGGTGAATCTTCATCCCAAGCCCGCAATGCTCCTGCTGAGAATTTGGAACAACAGGAGGTGGATAACTACTACAAGCAGGATATACCTCATCCAGTCATGACCTTTTCCGATATGCACTTGGAAGAGTTGCACCCGAACCTGAGATTTGACAGACTTTGGATAGATTATCCAAAATATCAAAGGGGTTTGCATACTCTTCATTCTAAGGTTGTTGAGGTACCAAGGGTCATAGAATGGGGACCCTTAGAAGCTGTAGAATTGGCCGGGCCAATTAGGGAATTACTTATACAGAGGTATGGTAATTCTTCTTTTAATGACTGGGTATGTTTATTCACCATACGTAGACCTGTATATAAAGTATGGTGTGAAGAATTGTTATGTAGTATAGAGTTGAATGATCGGGTAGCTAGTTTAACCGATCGTTCTTTTATTAGATTTTTGTTAGGCGGTTCAATGCGCCACATGTCTTTACTAGACATGGCTCAGGCTTTACGTATATATACGCCTGAGGAGTTAGCGTCTGCCGATTGTAGAGGATTGATACTAAACGGTAGAAAGATAGATGAAAATTTTGATACACACGGTGTGTGGAGTCAAATGACAAGCCATCACCGTTTCAAAGGGGGAAATTACTCTTATTTGGATATAGATAGAGCCGAATTAAGAGTGATACATAGGTTTTTAGCTAATTCGATTACACAAAGGGGTAAAAACAAAGAAAAGGTAAATGAACAAGATTTGTTTTACCATATGTGTATTCGAGACCCACAAAGCGCTGTAAGTATACCATATTGTGTGGGTTATTATTTATCAGCTATGGTTCGGGGGATGCGACCACATAGCATAATAGGAGGTGGTATTTTTATTACTTTGATTGGTGAATATCTCGGTGTGGATATAAGTCGGGGGGGATTATTACTAGAAGAGCCGGAACCCCGCGATACTATAGGTTTAAATGTATACCATGGTGCAAAAGTTTTGAAGAGGCGAAATAACGCCGCAGTACGATACCATGGTAGACATCCACAGGTGGAGAGAAACCAGCAGCAAGGTAATGTAGGAGGGGGGAATGAGATGCAAGAAATGCATAGGTTTATAGCTTCTCAGGAATACGAAAATGCTAGACAGAGAGCATTTGAAGATTGGCAAGTTCATCAGAACCGGATCATAGCTCATTGCCAACATATAGGTAGAAACTATATTCCTACACCGAAACCCATCTTCCCTCCTTGGTCTATAGAGATGCAGCCACCATATCCTACGTATGACCCTGCCGAAGCATTCTATAGCACCTATGGTTATGCCTGGAACCCCTATTGGTACCAATATCATCCTTAGTTTATTTATTATTTTTTTATTTTTATTTTGTAATTTGTAATTATTGATACGTTTAATACTTTTGTTAATATTGTAATCATTTTTATAATTGTCTAACTTTTATTCTTATATTTTAATAATTTTTGAATGTGGGGTAATATACCAAACTTCAAAAATATGTATATATGTTTGCAGTTTATCTTATGTACACAACAGGGTAAAACAACGCATTTTCAAAGACTGGCATTAAGTTCAGCAAAAGCAACTAATTTTGACGACAAGATGCAAAATATATGTGAAATAACAACAAGACGGAATGAACAAATGATGTGCACCATTTATCATTCAGCAAACAAACTCCAATATATTTGGAAACTTTGGTAAAATTTAATCATTTTCACACAAATCACCCTCAATAATTTAAATTGTTACTGATTTCTTGCAAATGAGGGCATTGCAAGATCTTAAGTGTGGGAAGGGGTTAAATTCTTTCGGATTTTAAAATTTTTATTTTATACACTTGGTTACCATTAAAAATACTAGTAAAGCAGTAGTTGTATTAGAATCTAGTGCTCTCTGATAATAAAGAACAGCCCTGGTCTTATATACTGACTACCCAATTCTAGTAAAATTTTTCAAAATTTTCAATTAAATGAATTCAAAATCATGTTTATACATATTTATGAACGATAAAACTAGGTTTTAACACCGAAATTATTGTTACCTCGGAAAGGACATAAATTGAGAAACAAACTAAAATGTTAAAATTCATTTAAAATGGAATAGAGGACGATAAAAAGGAAAATAAAAGCCAAGTGTGGGAAAATTTACCAAGTTATCTTAAACATATGTCACATATATCTGTAACAAATAACTGAAAATACTTTTGCTTTGGACTAAACTAAACTGTTTTACCCGATGAAAGAAAAGAAGAGATGGATCTACACGATGAATCAATTCCATCATTAAAAGGAAGTAAAGTCTTCCGAAAAAGACACGCGCTTCTTGATTTAGGTCATGAAGTTGTCGTCCAGACCAGCTGTAGGTTGACGAAAAATCTAGAAAAGTCATCACTAAAATCAGCAGGAAATCCACGGACCTCAGCATTAAACAGGGTCGCCAAGTGGTCAGATTTATCCTAACCATGAGAAGGATTTATCTTGTAAAATGGGGGGCACCATGCAAATTAGCTGGATAAGACTAATGAATCAGATCCCCAGAAAGGATAATTTCCTTAAAGATTAAAAATCAGCTTTTAAGACTGATATTACTCAATCCTAGAGATTGACCTTAAAGATTGAGAATTACAAACTCATGGAATTCAATGATATCTAAACTCGAGCTTGAACGAGAAAATATTTTGATCAAAATTACAAACCGATTTGTTTTCTGAAAACCCTATTTTCAATGCGTTCATTACCATTGAACGTAAAATCCTAGGAATTCACCTGGAATTCATTAGGTCACCTGAACTAAATCGGGTGTCAACCGTAAGAACGGTGGTTGCATAGCATGGTCAAAGACAGGACCTTGTGCCAGACCGAAAAATTATAAGGGTGAGCTTTAATATTGCTCCTACCAAGGATAGTAATTGCGTCCGACACGTTATAGACTATAATTAAAAGCATGTCAGGGGACATTGCCTTAACAGTTGCTTGTTCAACGCTTTCCTTTACAACCGGACGGTAGTTTACCGAAAGGTAATATACGGGACAAGTAAACTGGACGTGTTGCTTTCCAAATACAAGGTTAGCAAGTGGGTGACACAAAACAGCAAGTTTTGAGCTAAAATTTTCAATTCTGAAACCCACCAAACCCACAAAAATATTTTGCAAACACCGGTAAAGGGTTATCCCGGAAAACTTATCTAGGGTAAAAACTAGATTTAATTTTCAAAAGATCAAATGTTTTCATAAAGATCCAATTTCCTTAATGGATCTAAATTTTTATAGTCATGTGGGACTGTAAACCATATCGTTACTACCATTGTTTATACCGCCGTATAGAAAATCACTGATGTACAAAGTGTGAAGAATAAAGAAGTGATTCTAGTATTTCAAAACGATATTGCTTGAGGACAAGCAACGCTCAAGTGTGGGAATATTTGATAATGCTAAAAACGAACATATATTTCATAGCATTATTCCTCCAGAAAGACAAGCTTTTAGTTGCAATTGTTCTATTTACAAGTGATATTCGTTTAAATAATAAAAGGTGAAGACAAAAGACAGATTCGACGAATTGAAGACGCAAACGACCAAAAAGCTCAAAAGAACAAAAGACAATCAAAGAGGTTCCAATTATTGATAAGAAACGTCTCGAAATCGCAAGAGTACAAGATTCAAAACGCAAAGTACAAAATATAAAATTGTACGCAAGGACGTTCAAAAATCCGGAACCGGGACCAGAGTCAACTCTTAACGCTCGACGCAACGGACTAAAAATTACAAGTTAACTATGTATATAAATATAATATAATATATAATTAATTATATTAATTATATATATATTATATTTATAAATAAAAAACCGTCGGCAGAGAAAGACTCCAAGGACTGAGCTGTAAATTCATTCTCCGCGACTCGCGGAGTTTGAAGAGGATTTCACCGCGAGTCGCGGAGCCCCAAAAGTCAAAAATCCCTATAAAAGCAAACGAATTCTGATCGCAAAAATTACAATATATCCATCCATCTCTCTATCTATATCGTAATATATATATATATATATTTATAATTTATATTTTAATTTTAATTTTAATTATAATTCTAATAATAAGGGTATGTTAGCAAATGTTGTAAGGGTGTAAGTCGAAATTCTGTCCGTGTAACGCTACGCTATTTTTAATCATTGTAAGTTATGTTCAACCTTTTTATATTAATGTCTCGTAGCTAAGTTATTATTATGCTTATTTAAAACGAGGTAATCATGATGTTGGGCTAATTAATAAAATTGGGTAATTGGGCTTTGTACCATAATTGGGGTTTGGACAAAAGAACGACACTTGTGGAAATTAGACTATGGGCTATTAATGGGCTTTATATTTGTTTAACTAAATGAAAGTTTGTTAATGTTAATATAAAGATTTACAATTGGACGTCCCTATAAATTACCATATACACTCAATCGGACACGATGGGCGGGGTATTTATATGTACGAATAATCGTTCATTTAACCGGACACGGGAATGGATTAATAGCCACTAGAATAATTAAAACAGGGGTGAAATTACATTCAAGGGTAATTGGTGTAATTGTTAACAAAGTAGTAAAACCTTAGTTTACACGCAGTCGATAACCTGGTGTATTCATTAAACAAAGTATTAAAACCTTGTTACAATTCGAATCCCCAATTAGTTGGAATATTTAACTTCGGGTATAATAATAATTTGACGAGGACACTCGCACTTTATATTTATGACTGATGGACTGTTATGGACAAAAACCAGACGGACAGATTAAATAATCCAGGACAAAGGACAATTAACCCATGGGCATAAAACTAAAATCAACACGTCAAACATCATGATTACGGAAGTTTAAATAAGCATAATTCTTTTATTTCATATTTAATTTCCTTTATTTTATATTTAATTGCACTTCTAATTATCGCACTTTTATTTATTGTTATTTAATCGCACTTTTAATTATCGTACTTTTTAATTATCGCAAGTTTATTTTATCGCACTTTTATTATTCGCAATTTCATTATCATTATTTACTTTACGCTTTAATTTAAGTCTTGTATTTTTTTTATATTTTACATTAGGTTTTAACTGCGACTAAAGTCTTAAAATCGACAAACCGGTCATTAAACGGTAAAAACCCCCCTTTATAATAATAATATTACTTATATATATGTTTGTATTTTTATAAAAGTAAACTAATATAGCGTTAAGCTTTGTTTAAAGATTTCCCTGTGGAACGAACCGGACTTACTAAAAACTACACTACTTTACGATTAGGTACACTGCCTATAAGTGTTGTAGCAAGGTTTAAGTATATCCATTCTATAAATAAATAAATATCTTATGTAAAATTGTATCGTATTTAATAGTTTTTCCTAGTAAAATATAAACTATTTCGTATACACCTCGCATAACATCAATATATATATATATATATATATATATATATATATATATATATATATATATGTGTGTGTGTGTGTGTGTGTGTGTGTTCAAATGAGAATGTTCTCACAAATTAAATTAGTGAGAACAAATATCAACCCTTGATAATATAGATCGATGGTCTAAAATCATAACTGCCTTTTCACATATGAATATAACTAAGAAGGGCACATTTGGAAATTAGGATCCTGAAAAATCTCACCATCCTTAATAAACCTCCCCTTTCGAATTTTCTCGTGATCATTCTTTTTGAATCTAAACATTTCAAATTTGAATTCTCTCTCTCTCCTGCTTTCTCAAAAACAATAACTGATACGTGAATGCAACAACCAATTATAAATTGTCTATTCCTACCATCCAAGATAAAGCAACGAGTAAATATTTACCGATCATAACAAAACAACTACCAATAATAATTTGGGTACTACAATGAACGAAGATTGGTGGTGTAGCAACGACTTTTTCGTCAAGAATTAATGTCAAGAATTAATGGTCACTTTCGGTGTTACAACCTCGTCAACTACTAGTCTTAAACTCACCGGTACATCATCCATGTCATGAACTCTCATATATATTGATGTTAAAGCTAAGGGGTATAAAATACTATTAAATACGATACAATTTTACACAAGATATTTATTTATTTATTGAATGGATATACTTAAACCTTGCTACAACACTTATAGGCAGTGTACCTAATCGTACAGTAGTGTAGTTTTTAGTAAGTCCGGTTCGTTCCACAGGGAATCTTTTTCACAAAGCTTAACGCTATATTAGTTTAAATTTATAAAAATACAAATATATATAATATTATTATTATAAAGGGGGTTTTTACCGTCTAATGACCGGTTTGTCAATTTTAAAAACTTTAGTTGCAGTTAAAACAAAATGTAAAGTATTAAATAAATAAAAGACTTAATTTAAAGCGTAAAGTAAATAACGATAATGAAATTGCGAATAATAAAAGTGCGATAAACTTGCGATAATTAAAAAGTACGATAATTAAAAGTGCAATTAAATACAATAACAATAAATAAAAATGCGATAATTAGAAGTGCAATTAAATATAAAATAAAGGAAATTAAATATGAAATAAAAGAATTATGCTTATTTAAACTTCCGTAATCATGATGTTTGACGTGTTGATTTTAGTTTTATGCCCATGGGTTAATTGTCCTTTGTCCTGGATTATTTAACATGTCCGTCTGGCTTTTGTCCATAACAGTCCATCAGTCATAAATATAAAGTGCGAGTGTCCTCGTCAAATTATCCTTATACCCGAAGTTTAAATATTCCAACTAATTGGGAACTTAAACTGTAACAAGATTTTAATACTTTGTTTAATAATTACACCAGGATGTCGACTGAGTGTAACCTAAGGTTTTAATACTTTGTTATCAATTATGCCAAGTGTCCTTGTACATAATTTCACCCCTGTTTTAATAATTCTAGTGGCTGTTAATCCATTCCCGTGTCCGGTTAAATGAACGATTATTCGTACATATAAATACCCCGCCCATCGTGTCCGATCGAGTGTATATGGTTATTTATAGGTACGTCCAATTGTAAATCTTTATATTAAAATTAACAAACTATCATTTAGTTAAACAAATATAAAGCCCATTAATAGCCCATAGTCTAATTTCCACAAGTGTCGTTCTTTTGTCCAAACCCCAATTATGGTACAAAGCCCAATTACCCAATTTTAATATTTTTAGCCCAACATCATGATTACTTCGGATTAAATAAGCATAATAATAACTTAGCTACGAGACATTAAATTAAAAAGGTTGAACATAACTTACAATGATTAAAAATAGCGTAGCGTTACACGGACAGAATTTCGACTTACACCCTTACAATATTCGCTAACACACCCTTATTATTAGAAATTAAAATTAAAATTAAAATTAAAATATATATATATATATATATATATATATATATATATATATATATATATATATATATATATATATATATATATATATATATATATATACACTTTACGTATGATGAAGAGAAGAAAGGATGGATAAATGGTGCACCAAAGCTCGATTTTTATAGGCATGTGGGCTGGAACTGGGGCTCATGCGATCGCATGGATTTATACCTTCCAGGCCATACGATCGCATGGCCAGCTGGGGAGGCTCACATTTGGTTGTTTTCTTCTGCCGACGGTTTTATAATATAATATAATATATATTAATTTTAAGAATTAATTATATATTATATTATATTTATGTGCATAGTTGACTTGTAATTTTTAGTCCGTTGCGTCAAGCGTTGAGAGTTGACTCTGGTCCCGGTTCCGGATTTTCGAACGTCCTTGCGTACAATTTAATATCTTGTACTTTGCGTTTTGAATCTTGTACTCTTGTAATTTTGAGTCGTTTCTTATCAATAATTAGAACCTCATTGATTGTATTTTGTACTTTTGAGCTTTTTGGTCGTTTGCGTCTTCAATTCTTCGAATCTGTCTTTTGTCTTCACCTTTTATTATTTAAACAAATATCACTTGTAAATATAACAGTTGTAACTAAAAGCTTGTCTTTCTTGAGGAATAATGCTATGAAATATATGTTCGTTTTTAGCATTATCAAATATTCCCACACTTGAGCGTTGCTTGTCCTCAAGCAATATAGTCTTGAAATACAAGAATCACTTCTTTATTCTTCACACTTTGTACATCAGTGATTTCTTTACGGCGGTATAAACAATGGTAGTAACGATGTGGTTTACAGTCCCACATGACTATAAAATTTAGATCCATTAAGGAAATTGGATCTTTATAAAAACATTTGATCTTTTAAAAATTAAATCTAGTTTTTACCCTAGATAAGTTTTCCGGAATAACCCTTCACCGGTGTTTGCAAAATATTTTTGTGGGCTTGGTGGGTTTCAGATTTGAAAATTTTAGCTCAAAACTTGCGGTTTTGTGTCGCCCACTTGCTAACCTTGTATTAGGAAAGCAACACGTCCAGTTTACTTGTCCCATATATTACCTTTCGGTAAACTACCGTCCGGTTGTAAAGGAAAGCGTTGAACAAGCAACTGTTAAGGCAATGTCCCCTGACATGCTTTTAATTATGGTCTATAACGTGTCGGACACAATTACTATCCTTTGTAGGAGCAATAGTAAAGCTCACCCTTATAATTTGTCGGTCTGGCACAAGGTCCTGTCTTTAACCATGCTATGCAACCACCGTTCTTACGGTTGACACCCGATTTGGTTCAGATGACCTAATGAATTCCAGGTGAATTCCTAGGATTTTACGTTCAATGGTAATGAACGCATTGAAAATGGGTTTTCAAAAAACAAATCGGTTTATAATTTGATCAAAATATTTTCTCGTTCAAGCTCGAGTTTAGATATCATTGAATTCCATGAGTTTGAATTCTCAATCTTTAAGGTCAATCTCTAGGATTGAGTAATATCAGGCTTAAAAGCTGATTTTTAATCTTTAAGGAGATTATCCTTTCTGGGGATCTGATTCATTAGTCTTATCCAGCTAAATTGCACGGTGCCCCCCCATTTTACGAGATAAATCCTTCTCATGGTTAGGATAAATCTGACCACTTGGCAACCCTGTTTAATGCTGAGGTCCGTGGATTTCCTGCTGATTTTAGTGATGACTTTTCTAGGTTTTTCGTCAACCTACAGCTGGTCTGGACGACAACTTCTTGACCTAAATCAAGAAGCGCGTTTCTTTTTCGGAAGACTTTACTTCCTTTTAATGATGGAATTGATTCATCGTGTAGATCCATCTCTTCTTTTCTTTCATCGGGTAAAATAGTTTAGTTTAGTCCAAAGCAAAAGTATTTTCAGTTATTTGTTACAGAAATATGTGACATATGTTTAAGATAACTTGGTAATTTTTCCCACACTTGGCTTTTATTTTCCTTTTTATTGTCCTCTATTCCATTTTAAATGAATTTTAACATTTTGGTTTGTTTCTCAATTTATGTCCTTTCTGAGGTAACAATAATTTCGGTGTTAACACCTAGTTTTATCGTTCATAAATATGTATAAACATGATTTTGAGTTCATTTAATTGAAAATTTTGAAAATTTTTACTAGAATTGGGTAGTCAGTATATAAGACTAGGGTTGTTCTTTATCATCAGAGAGCACTAGATTCTAATACAACTACTACGTTACTAGTATTTTTAATGGTAACCAAGTGTTTAAGATAAAAATTTTAAAAATCCGAAAGAATTTAACCCCTTCCCACACTTAAGATCTTGCAATGCCCTCATTTTCAAGAAATCAGTAACAATTTAAATTATTGAGGGTGATTAGCGTAAAAATGATTAAATTTTATCAAAGTTTCCAAACATATTGGCGTTTGGTTGCTGAATGATAAATGGTGCATATCATTTGTTCATTTCGTCTGTTGTTACATCACATTTATTTGTCATCTTGTCGTCAAAATTAGTAGCTTTTGCTGAACTTAATGCCAGTCTTTGAAAATGCGCTGTTTTACCCTGTTTTGTACAATCGACAATATACATACATACAAATATAATCATGCATGGCAATTTGAAATGAGACTTAATATCCCACTTTCAAATCCTAAATGTGAAATATTAGTACACAATAATAATAAAAATGATAAAGATTACATAAGTATATTCAAGTAACATAAGTTTAAACATGAATAAGTAAAAAGATAAAAACATAAAAATCATATAAATAACCAAATGGAACTAAATCAGTCTGGATATGGGTTCCAGTTCATCTCGTCAGGTGGGTTCCATTGTTGGTTATAGGTGTTTTGATAGGCTTGGTTATAGTCATACCGGTTAAAGGGTGGTCGGATATCGGGGCTGTGTGGCGGAAAATGAGCAGGTCGAGTAGGTACATTGTTATTTGGTACCTGATATGATAGCTGGCTCATGATTTGGTGCTGATGAACTAACCAGCTATCGTGTTGGCGTCGCCTATAATCCTCGTATACTCGCTCGGAGTTCCACTGCTCATACATACTATGTCTGGCCGCGTTCGACATTGCTTCCTCATCTATACGAACGTGGACGTCAAGAATAGCATCTCGAAAGACATCCCTAATGTCTTCCGCCTCCTCCATTTCCTCGTCTGAGCCTCTCTCTACCTGAGGATGAGATCCCTTATAGGGTACTGCCTGGTTACGTCTACTTTTCAATACCTTAGCACCCACATAAACTTTCAATCCTAAGGGCTCAACCTGTTCTCTACAAAGCTGTAATGGACCCCCTTGGTTCCTATCAACACCTAAATACTCTCCAATGAGAGTAACAAAAATACCTCCTCCTATTATACTCCCGTCCTGCATTCCCTCTACCATTTTAGATAAATAAAAAGCAACACAGTAAGGGATATTGACAAAGCTTCTAGGATCCCGAATACACTTTAGGTAGAATAAATCATGTAAGGTAATTTTTTCTTTATTATGACCTCTCTATGTAATCGAGTTAGCCAAAAATCTATGAATAATACGAAGCTCGGCTCTGTCAATATGTGTATAGGAGTGTCCTCCTGCTCGTGTAAAAACATCAAAATGTGACATACGCCTCCAAATGGCGTCAGCATCAAAGTTACTATCTACCCTTTCACCATAATGAATCAAATTTGTACAATCGGGTAATAGCAACTCACCAGGAGTATATATCTGTAAGGCCCTGGCCATGTCCAGCATGGACATTCTGTACATCCTACCGCCAAGGATAAACCTAAGAAATCTTCTATCGTCTATTCTAACTATATTTGTATCAAGTGATACAGTACTCATCAACTCAACACACCATTCCTTATATACAGGTCTACGAATGGTGAAAAGACGTTCCCAATCTGTAAAAGAAGTACTGCCATACCTTTGAACTAAAAGCTGTCTAACACGGTCAGCTAGATGGACTGTTTCCAAAGGGGCCCAATCGATTACCCTTGGCACCTCTACATTTTTTGTTACCAATTTGAATTTGTTCCTTTGATATGTCTCGTAATATCTCCATCTCCTATCAAATCTCAGATTAGGATGCAGAGTGTGCTCAGGAATCGTTGGGAATTCTACCGGCGGCCTCATTGGGAATACTGTGAATTCATCAACAAACTGTACCGGATCATAATAAGGTATGTGCTGATCAGGCTGTTGTTGTGGTTCTTGTTCGTGTTGCATTTCTGGTTCTGGTTCTGGTGCTGGTGCTGGTCATCTAGATGATGATGCTCCTGAACCTCCAGTATCGGCTTTCTGCAAAACACATTAAACACAAAATTTGTGCATCCAAATATGCATTAGTGTTAGCAAAATAACAACTTAAAACAATCACTATAACATGTTAAATCAAAATTAAACTTATACACATTTTCACAATTTTTCACAATTCTACACTTTTCAAATAAGCACATATGAAAATGTATACAAAGTTCATAAGCATTTAACTCAAATAACATGTCAAAATAGTCATTACTAATAATTAAATAAGTCTCAAATGGCAATTACATCAAATTAATCAAGTTCGTGAATTTTGGACTTAAAAAGTCCACTTTAATCTCCAAAAATCATGTTTAGGATCAATGTTTGGATCATTTAACTATCTAAACATGTTTCACTACTCAATTTAGCAATAATTCATGACAAAAATCGGCCATAACCTGTTTATATCAAAAAGCCTCAAATTGCTCAAGAACACAAACCCTAGATTTCTAAAAATTTTGAAGTTTTTGGTTTCAAATCATGTTAAATAGCATCAATCTAGGTTATACATGCATAAAATACTAACAATTTAACACTAATTACACTAGAAATTAACAAAATTGCATTAGGTAAAAAATTGGTAATTATCACAAAAATTAGGAATTTATAGAGTTTAGGGGTGTAATTTTTACCATTTTGCTGAAGAATGAGAATCTAGGCATGATTACATGGAGGTATAGGGAGAATCACATGCGATCGCATGGGTGCCTGGCAACAGTGATTTCAACTTTTTTTTTTTTTATATCTTATGCTAATTAAAACAATTAAGTAATTAATTTTAAAATTTTGTTTCCCTTGTTATTTAGGACGAGGTCGTTTCGGATCGATGTCCTAGTCCGTCCTTCGACAAAATTTTAAAATTTGTCTTTTTGTAGCGATTGTTTTAAAAGCTAAGATTTTTGGGGGTTTTTTTTTTTTTTATGTTTTTGGCATACTTTAATTCAATAAGATTAAAAATAATGATAATAAAAGTTCTCGTCCCTCCCTCGGGTAAAGCAATTTCGGTTCAATGACCTAGTCTTCAACTTACGACGAATTTTAAAAATCATATTTTTAACTTAGCGAAATAAAGTAAATTTTTGTTTTTAAATTCACACAACTTAAATATAAAATTCAAAATTAATATTAAAAATTCACACCAAACTTACAATTTAAAATGCATAAAAATAAAATTCATATTTTAAAAATTAAAAATTCACACCAAACTTAATTTAAAAATTCATATTATAAATTCACACCAAACTTATATTAATTTTTCAAATATTTACAATTTTAAATATATTGTTTTTACAAAGTTTACAATATTAATTTAAGATTTATATATTAATTTTAAAAACATGGTAAAAATAAAATTAAAAATCTTTTTGGCTTTTTATCCCACTTTAATCAATCAAATATTATCAAAAATATGCGCCCCTCTTTTTGGTAAAGTAATTTCGGTTCCATGACCTAATTTAACTCATGACGAATTTTTGAAATATTTTGGGTTGATTGATGAAAGATATTTATACCTTAAGAATAAACGTTAAATTTCGCAGTGATGTAATAAATTTTTGTATGATATCAATAATTTCGGTCGCCAAACCTAATTTTATTTAATACCAATTTAATACTTTATAGCGAACAAATTAGCGTTTATTATCAAAAGGTTAAAAATAAAAAAAAAATAAAAACTGTACAGACTTACCTGTGAGATAGTATTCTTTAGTTATATGATCTATCTCATTCATAAGATAGTCGGTTTAATTGGTTTTCCATGGCTACATAGGCGTAACCTCGAGCATTCAGTGTTTTTTCTTCTAAACATATGAACGGTCCGTCTCTGCATAAAGTAACAAATTCGGTATTTGAATAGGTTTGATTATTTGAACATTTACCTCCATGTGACCATTTTCCGCATTTGTGACATCTTTCTAGGTGTCGTGCTCTTCTTTTCGCTGCGGATTTTGATTTTCCTTTACCAAATTGTAACTTATTATCTTCGCATCTGGATTCTTTTCTTACTCCGTCCAATCTTTCTCTGATTACTGATACTATTTCACTCGAAAGTGTGTCATTATTACGTTTAGTGATCAAAGCATGTAGCATTAGACCATGGTTTAGTTCACAGGCAGTCTTCATTTCGTAAAAACCTAAAAAAAAATAAAAATTCAGAATGGGGGGAGAAGACTAGTTCTTTAGGGTCTGCTAGGGAAAGACCGTTCGGGTTCCATTTTCGAGAACTACACAAAAACAGACAATCTAACTCTAACAGAAATACATATTATCCTTTAAAGACTTGATTCTCCCCACACTTAGTTAGCTGTGGTATCGAAATTGTGATTAACTTCATTGTCGAATTCCATCGGACTATCTATGTAGTGTTTAACTCTGTGACCATTAACTTTAAATTCAATCCCATTTGAATTTATTAATTCTATCGTTCCGTATGGGAAAACTCTTTTGACTATGAATGGTCCAGACCATCTTGATTTCAATTTTCCAGGAAATAGCTTGAATCGTGAATTGAAAAGAAGAACTCTGTCTCCTTCTTTAAATTCTTTTAAACTTCTGATTCTTTTATCATGCCATTTCTTCGTTCTTTCCTTATAGATTAACGAATTTTCGTATGCTTCAAGTCTTAATTCTTCTAATTCGTTTAGTTGACTTAATCGTAGACGTCCAGCTTCATGCATATCAAGATTACATGTCTTCAAAGCCCAAAATGCTTTGTGTTTAATTTCTATTGGAAGATGACATGCTTTTCCATAAACAAGTCTAAAAGGTGTGGTTCCAATTAGAGTTTTGTAGGCTGTTCTAAAATCCCAGAGTGCATCCTCCAATTTAATGGACCATTCCTTCGGATTTGATCCTACGATTTTCTCTAGAATACGTTTTAAAGCTCGGTTGGTATTTTCAACTTGTCCACTTGTTTGTGGATGATATGCGGTGGAGATTTTATGAGTTACTCCATATCTTTTAAGAACTTTCTCAAGTTGATTATTACAGAAATGAGTACCCCGATCACTTATTAAAGCTTTCAGTGTTCCAAACCTTGCAAAAAGACGTTTTAAAAAGTTGACTACAACTCGTGCATCATTAGTTGGGAGAGCTTGTGCTTCCGCCCATTTAGATACATAATCAATGGCAACGAGAATATAGAGATTATTATGAGATTTTGGAAATGGACCCATAAAGTCAATACCCCAAATGTCAAATACTTCACATACTTGTATGACATTTTGTGGCATTTCATCACGTTGACTTATTTTTCCGGCCCTTTGACAAGCATCACAGGATTTGCAAAGAAGGTGTGCGTCTTTGTAAATTGTAGGCCAATAGAATCCAGCATCGTAAACTTTTCTTGCTGTTTGTTGAGGCCCATAATGCCCTCCTGTTGGTCCTGTGTGACAATGGTTTAAAATCTTACTAGCTTCATCTCCAAATACACATCGGCGTATTATTCCATCTGGACAACTTTTAAACAGATGTGGATCTTCCCAAAAATAGTGTTTTATATCACTGAAGAATTTCTTTCGTTTTTGGTACGATAATCCTTTTTCAAGGAATCCACATACTAAATAATTTGCATAGTCAGCAAACCATGGAATTTCATTATAATCTATCTTCAATAGATATTCATCAGAAAAGTTGTCTTGTATGGCCGATTCATTTAGAACTTCTAATTCGGGATTTTCAAGACGAGAAAGATGATCAGCGGCGAGATTTTCTGCTCCTCTTTTATCTCGGATTTCAATATCGAACTCTTGTAAGAGTAAGATCCAACGGATTAATCTTGGTTTGGCATCTTGTTTCGAAAATAGGTATCTAAGAGCAGAATGGTCGGTATAGACCACCGTTTTTGCTAGAACGAGATATGAACGAAATTTGTCAAAAGCAAAGACAATAGCAAGGAGTTCTTTTTCAGTAGTTGTATAGTTTGTTTGTGCTCCTTGTAACGTCTTACTAGCATAATATATAGGTTGAAATCGTTTTTCAATCCTTTGTCCTAAAACGGCTCCCATTGCAAAATCACTTGCATCGCACATTAGTTCAAATAGTAGATTCCAATTTGGTGTTATCATGATCGGCGCATTAGTGAGTTTCTCTTTAAGAATATTAAAATATTTGATACATTCATCTGAAAAGATGAATGTAGCATCCTTTTCTAGGAGTTTATTCATAGGAGTGGCAATTTTAGAAAAATCTTTTATGAAACGTCGGTAAAAACCGGCATGCCCTAGAAAACTCCTAACTCCTCTAACATTGGTGGGATGTGGAAGTTTAGCAATTACATCTACTTTAGCTCTATCCACTTCAATTCCTTCTTTTGAAATTTTATGACCAAGAACGATGCCTTCTTTAACCATGAAATGGCATTTCTCCCAATTAAGTACTAGATTTGATTGTTCGCATCTAATAAGCATTCGTTCCAGATTAACTAGACATGATTCAAATGTATCACCGAAGACTGAAAAGTCATCCATGAAAACTTCCATGCATTCTTCTATCATGTCGTGAAAAATCGCCATCATGCACCTTTGAAAGGTTGCAGGGGCGTTGCAAAGTCCAAATGGCATGCGTTTATAAGCAAAAGTACCATAAGGGCACGTGAATGTGGTTTTCTCTTGATCTTCGGGTGCTATTGGAATTTGAAAATATCCGGAAAATCCATCTAGAAAATAATAGTAACTATTTCCGGATAGCCTTTCCAACATTTGATCAATGAAAGGTAAGGGAAAGTGATCTTTTCTGGTGGCGTCATTTAATTTTCTATAATCAATACATACACTCCATCCTCTTACAGTCCTAGTAGGAATAAGCTCATTTTTTTCATTTGTAATGACAGTCATGCCACCCTTCTTAGGTACGCATTGAACTGGGCTTACCCATGGACTATCATAAATTGGATAAATTAGGCCTGCGTCTAGCAGTTTAATAATCTCTTTCTTAACTACATCTTGCATATTAGGATTTAGTCTTCGTTGGCGTTGCACATACGTTTTATGACCTTCTTCCATAAGGATTTTATGTGTGCAATACGAAGGACTTATTCCTTTAATATCATGAATCTTCCATGCAATGGCTGGTTTATGAGCTTTCAACACAGAAATGAGTTGTGATTTCTCATTTTCAGTAAGAGAATACGATATTATTACAGGTAATTCAGATTCACCATGTAAATAAGCGTATTCCAAATGGTTTGGAAGTGGCTTTAACTCTAATTTCGGAGGTTCTTCTATCGATGATTTGTATCGATATCTGTCTTCTTCTTTTAGCATTTGAATTTCTTCTGTTGTTGGTTCATATCCATTAGCTATAAGTGTAGCTAATATTTCAGCTTCATTAATTGGTTCATTACCTTCTCCTAAAGAACATTCTCCTGTTCCTTGTAATTCTGGAAATTCTTCTAACAATTCTGCATGTGAATCTATAGTTTGAATATAATAACATGTATCATCTGCAGATTGAGGTTGTTGCATTGCTTTATCAACTGAAAAGGTAACACTCTCGTCCTCTATACTTAGGGTTAATTTCTTACCAAACACGTCTATCATTGCTTTAGCCGTGTTTAAGAATGGTCTTCCTAATATGAGAGGAACTTGAGAATCTTCTTCCATGTCCAGAACAACAAAATCTACTGGAAATACTAAAGTACCAACTTTAACTAGCATGTTCTCCATTATCCCTCTAGGATATTTTATTGATCGATCGGCTAGTTGTATGCTTATTCTTGTTGGTTTCAATTCTCCAAGGTCTAGTTTAGTGTATAGTGAAAACGGCATTAAATTTATACTAGCACCTAAGTCTGCTAATGCTTCTATTGAACTAAGACTACCCAGAAAACATGGAATTGTGAAACTTCCTGGATCAGATAGTTTTTCTGGTATCTTATTCAACAGCACTGCTGAATAATTAGCGTTCATAGTAACAGCCGAGAGTTCTTCCATTTTCTTTCTATTCGTGATCAGATCTTTCAAGAATTTAGCATATCTAGGCATTCCTGAAATCACATCAATGAAAGGAAGATTTACATTTATTTGTTTAAACATATCCAAGAATTTGGATTGCTCGGCTTCAAGTTTCTCTTTCTTCATTTTACTCGGGTAAGGAAGTGGTGGTTGGTATGGTTTAACATAAGGTTTAGCCTTAACTGTGTTATCTTCATTAACCTTTTCAACTACCGGTTCTTTTTCCTTATCTTAATCAGGTTGTGGTTCTTGTGGAGTAGGAATAGCTTCATCAGAAGTTACAGGTATTTCAGGTGGTTTAAGTGTTGTACCACTTCTTGTGGTAATAGCTTTAGCCGTTTCATTCCGGGGGTTAGCATTTGTATCACTAGGTAGACTTCCCGGTTTTCTTTCACCTATTAACCTTGCTAGGTTACTTACTTCTTGTTCCAAATTTTGAATAGAAGCTTGTTGATTTCTAAATGCTTGAGCATTTTGTTCATTGGTTTGTTTTTGAGATGTGAAAAACTGCGTTTGAGTTTCAACTAGCTTCGTCATCATATCTTCTAAATTTGGCTTTTTATCATCGGGTTGTGGTGGTTTGTTTTGAAAATTAGGTCTTTGCTGGTTGTAAGTATTGTTAGATACTTGTTGATTGCTAGGACCTTGTTGGTTGTTGTATGGAATATTTCGGTTATAATTCTGGTTTTGATTGTAGATCGGTCTTGGCGGTTGATAATTATTCTGATAATTATTTCCAGGCCTTTGGTTTATGTATGAAATATTCTCTCTTTGTTCCATTGTTAATTCAATACTGAGACAATCTTTTGTCAAATGTGGTCCTCCACACTGCTCACAACTAATTAGTATTGACTGAATATCCTTAGTCATCTTTTCCATTCGTCTCTCGACAGCATCTATCTTTGCGAAAATGGAATCTAAGTCATGGCTAGAATCGGCTCTAGCTGCTTTAGATGATCTAACGATATCTTTTTCTTGGTGCCACTCATGTGAGTGGGAAGCAGTGTTATCAATAATTTTATAAGCATCAGTTTCGATTTTCTTCATAATAGAACCACCAGCTGCTATATCTATGTCTTTTCTTGTAGTGATGTCGCATCCTTGGTAGAATATTTGTACTATTTTACAGGTGTCTAAACCATGTTGCGGACATCCTCTTAATAACTTTCCAAATCTTGTCCACGCCTCATATAGAGTTTCATTCGGTTTCTGTGTGAACGTAACAATTTCTCCTTGAAGTCTTACGGCTTTAGATGCCGGAAAGAATTGTTTAAGAAATTTTTCAACTAAAACGTCCCATGTATCAATCGCCCCTTCAGGTAACGATTCCAACCAATCTTTGGCTTCTCCCTTTAAAGTCCAGGGAAATAATATGAGATATATCTGTTCTTCCTCCACTTCTCGGATTTTAAATAGTGTGCAGATCCTATTAAAGGTACGAAGATGTTCATTTGGATCTTCCTTCGGCGCACCACTAAATTGGCATTGATTAGTCACCATGTGTAGAATTTGTCCTTTGATTTCATAATCTGCCGCATTTATGTCTGGATGAGTAATTGCGTGACCTTGGCCAGTGCGTTTAGCTCTCATTCGGTCTTCCATACTTAAAGGTTCCAGATTCTCCATAATTGAATTTGTTGAATCCGAATCACTAGAGGATTTTGATTTAATGGTTCGTTCCTCAACAATCTCTGTTTGAATGATTGGTGGTTCCGGAGGAAAGTTTAGTGGTTCAGGATCTATGAATCGTCCCTGAATATTCTTCGGATTCTCAATTGTGAGGTCGGGTTCAAAAAATGGATTATCGGAAATTTGAATTGGAGTACTTGGTCGACTGGATGATGATTCTAAAGAAAAATCAACGGCGGTAATATTTGCTAAATGTCTTGATCTAGTTACAGGTGGTGAACGTACAAAAGGTGGTGAACGTCTTGCTCGGTGCATTCACTGAATATCCTATTAGTTTTTTAAAAAGGAAAGAAAAATTATATAAGTTATCCAATCAATAGACTTTTCTGATTTTGCCCACGTTTCGAATAGCCAAAAGATGCAGCAGAGGGGCAGGATTCGTTTGGTCTCAATATAATTGAGGACTGTTTGGCTCCAATAACTCGGTCCACGTACAAATCCAACTATTACTACGAACCAGAAAATTTTGATGTCTATCAATTTAACCACTTAAAATAAATTTTCGTAATTTTAAGAAATTTAGATAAGAAGTAGAATAAAAATCTATGTCCTAAAAACTAGAATAGCAAGAAATAAGAAAGAAAAAGAGCGCGTCGAAAAAGGTCGAAAAAGAAAAGAAAAATTGAAAAAGGCGTTGAAAAATAAGAAATAAAAAGAGTGACTTATAAAACTTTAAAACATTCGCCTAACCCAACCTTATTACTACCACTAACTTAAAATTATAATCGCAAATTGAGATTACTAATTGGAATGATAATTGATACATAGGTAAAAGGCGTCGAGAAATAAGAAAATAGCGCGTCTAAACTTAAAAAGGAACTAAAAATTTAAAACTAAAAGTTGCGTCTTAAAGCTTATAAGTAAAACTATATCCCAAATGGAAATAACTTAAAAAGGTACTAAAACTTAAAAAGGCGTCGCAAACTTCTAAAGCACCTAAATCTTAGTCTAAAGAAAAAGCACTTAAGGGATTTTACGGCAAGGCCTAAAAATCTAGAAATAAAAATAACTATGGCAAAAACTATGAATTAAAAATAAATACGATCGAAAAATACAAAAATTACGCTAAAACTATTAAAAAGGGACAAAATATAAAAATATATAAAAAGTTGTAAAAATTACAATTTTTATAAAAATATTATTTTTATATTATTTATTTTATAAAACTATTAATTTTATAAATTATTAAAACTAATTTAGACTTAAAATACAAATTATAAATAAACTAAACTAAATAATAAAATAATTATAACCTAATTAGGGTTATTAATTAATAATAATTATTATTATAAACCCTAATTTCGTACAGCTTATGTTTCAGACGAGTCAAATCACTCCATGCGATCGCATGGAGTGTATGCTATATATTCATGCGATCGCATGAAGTAGAAAATCGGGCCAGATGAGTTGGGCTGCTACAGTGTAGCCCGTAAACTTTTATATTTTTTTTTTCTGTTTTGCTGTTTTGATGTTTTATAAAAAAACACAATATTTAAATAAAATTTATATTTTTAAATACTAAAAATAAAAATAAAGAAACTTTATAAAACTTATATATTTAACAAACTCTTAAAAATAAATAAATTTTTGTTTTTCTTTTTATATTTTTGAATTTTTAAAACGTATTTTTACAAAAACGTATTTTTATAAAAGTAAACTAAAAATAACAATCTTTTTTTTTATATAGCGTTGCGCTTCCGGCTTTTAAGCTAAATTTTTTCGATTCCCCGGCAGCGGCGCCAAAAATACTTGATGTTAAAGCTAAGGGGTATAAAATACTATTAAATACGATACAATTTTACACAAGATATTTATTTATTTATTGAATGGATATACTTAAACCTTGCTACAACACTTATAGGCAGTGTACCTAATCGTACAGTAGTGTAGTTTTTAGTAAGTCCGGTTCGTTCCACAGGGAATCTTTTTCACAAAGCTTAACACTATATTAGTTTAAATTTATAAAAATACAAATATATATATAATATTATTATTATAAAGGGAGTTTTTACCGTCTAATGACCGGTTTGTCGATTTTAAAAACTTTAGTTGCAGTTAAAACAAAATGTAAAATATTAAATAAATAAAAGACTTAATTTAAAGCGTAAAGTAAATAACGATAATGAAATTGCGAATAATAAAAGTGCGATAAACTTGCGATAATTAAAAATTACGATAATTAAAAGTGCAATTAAATACAATAACAATAAATAAAAATGCGATAATTAGAAGTACAATTAAATATAAAATAAAGGAAATTAAATATGAAATAAAAGAATTATGCTTATTTAAACTTCCGTAATCATGATGTTTGACGTGTTGATTTTAGTTTTATGCCCATGGGTTAATTGTCCTTTGTCCTGGATTATTTAATATGTCCGTCTGGCTTTTGTCCATAACAGTCCATCAGTCATAAATATAAAGTGCGAGTGTCCTCGTCAAATTATCCTTATACCCGAAGTTTAAATATTCCAACTAATTGGGGACTTAAACTGTAACAAGATTTTAATACTTTGTTTAATAATTACACCAGGATGTCGACTGAGTGTAACCCAAGGTTTTAATACTTTGTTATCAATTATGCCAAGTGTCCTTGTACATAATTTCACCCCTGTTTTAATAATTCTAGTGGCTGTTAATCCATTCCCGTGTCCGATTAAATGAACGATTATTCGTACATATAAATACCCCGCCCATCGTGTCCGATCGAGTGTATATGGTTATTTATAGGTACGTCCAATTGTAAATCTTTATATTAAAATTAACAAACTATCATTTAGTTAAACAAATATAAAGCCCATTAATAGCCCATAGTCTAATTTCCACAAGTGTCGTTCTTTTGTCCAAACCCCAATTATGGTACAAAGCCCAATTACCCAATTTTAATATTTTTAGCCCAACATCATGATTACTTCGGATTAAATAAGCATAATAATAACTTAGCTACGAGACATTAAATTAAAAAGGTTGAACATAACTTACAATGATTAAAAATAGCGTAGCGTTACACGGACAGAATTTCGACTTACACCCTTACAACATTCGCTAACACACCCTTATTATTAGAAATTAAAATTAAAATTAAAATTAATATATATATATATATATATATATATATATATATATATATATATATATATACATCGACAATGGCATGAACCCTTGAATGAATCGATCCATCATTGCACGAACTACCGAATGCATCCAAGCTCACTTTCAAACTCAGCTGTGCATCCAGACTCTCGGGCGATCAAATGTTACCGACTTTGAATTTGCATATTTTGTATTTGGATTAAATTCATGTCATGAACTCTCATATTCATCCACAATGGCATGAACTCTCGAATAAATCGATCCACCATGACATGAACTCCCAAATGCATCTAAGCTCACTTTCAAACTCACCGGTGCATCCAAACTATAAGAATTATATTGAATTGCTTGCCTGTCATTCCAATATCGACCCCAATATATACACGTACATGTGATACACTTGCCTAACAAACCTAGAGATAAATAAGGACTAGATACATAGAATCTTTGATCATAAGAAACATATCTTCTAGACTATTCTATCATACAATACATACACGTACATATGTATATATTTATCTAATATAGCCCCTCAGTCAAAGCGGGAGAAGGACGGACGCTTAGACTGTCCCGAAAGGATTCAAACAAAACACGCGGTAGCCCCTTAGTAAAAATGTCGGCAATCTGAAAACGAGTGGGCACATGCAACACACGAATTTGACCACGAGCAACTTTTTCCCGTACAAAATGAATATCCATCTCTATATGTTTGGTCCGTTGATGTTGTACAGGATTCCCAGACATAAAGATAGCACTAACATTATCTCAAAAAACCAATGTGGGTTTCTTAATTGGAAAATGAAGTTCCAATAGCAGATTACGCAACCAACAACTCTCGGATACCACATTAGCGACACCACGGTATTCAGCCTCAGCACTCGAACGGGAAACTGTAGGCTGTCGTTTGGAAGACCAAGAAATCAAATTAGACCCCAAGAAGACACAGTAACCCGACGTGGAACGTCGCGTATCGGGACACCCACCCCAATCGGCATCGGTGTATGAGACAAGATCGTTGATGGAGGACTTCTGAAGTTGAATACTGAACTGAATGGTTCCCTGGAGATAACGAACAATCCTCTTAAGAGCATTCATGTGACAGTCTCTTGGATCGTGCATGTGTAAGCAAATTTGTTGCACGGCATAAGAAATGTCGGGTCGTGTAAATGTTAAGTACTACAAAGCACCGGCTAGACTGCGAAACTTCGTGGGATCAGAATAAGGAGTACCATGATTTGAACTTAACTTACCATTCGTGTCCACTGGTGTACGAACAGGTTTGCAAGTAACCATCCCATCTCGTTCAATAATGTCGAGTGCATAACTGGACTGATTCAAAAATAAACCATGGGATGTACGTTAGATGGAAATACCCAAAAAAGAGCTCAATGGACCGAGGTCTTTCATTGCAAACTCGTTTGATAATAGAGTCAGTAACCGCTTACAAAGAGAAGAACTAGAGGTCATCAAAATAATATCATCCACGTATAATAAAATGTAGGCAACATCAGTACCATGGTGAAAAATAAACAAAGAATGGTCCGTGTGGCTATGTTTAAAACTAATAGTGGCCACAAAATCCGCAAAGCGTTGGTACCATGCTCGTGGAGCTTGCTTTAATCCATACAACGAACATTTGAGAAGACAAACATGATCCGGATGTTTTGAATCATGAAATCCATACGGTTGATGCATATAGACCGACTCATTAAGGGAACCATGTAGAAAAGCATTTTTTACATCTAATTGATGAATCTCCCAAGATTTTGATAAAGCAATAGACAAAACCATACGGATCGTGGCCGGTTTGATAACCGGACTAAATGTTTCGTTGCAATCAATGCCAATAGTTTGAGAACGACCATCACCCACAAGCCTAGCTTTGTAGCGTTCAAATGAGCCATCCGATTTCACTTTATGTCGAAAAATCCACATACTCCTGATTACCTGCATGTTAGAAGTTCTAGGTACAAGTATCCACATCTTATTATCCAATAAAGCTTTAAACTCGTCGGTCATGGCTTGATGCCAATTTGGATCGGAAAGAGCTTCGGACGGTGTGCGTGGTAGAGGAGATAGATGTGTGGTAGCAGAAAGATTGAAAGGGATTTTCGGCTTATGTATACCCGACATGCTACGAAGGTGCATCGAGTGAGAAGGTTGTCGAAGTGGAGGTGGAAAAGGTGATGGGGAAGAGTCTGGAGAGCTTGAGTTTGGAGAAGGAGATTGAGTAGTGGACTGGTTAGATGAGGTGTCATGGGACATGTGTGAGAGTGGGCTAGAGGAGACAGTTATTGGGCCAGATGAGGGTGGAGAAAGCCCATCATTGAGGGAAGTGGGCTGAACCCGTGAGGTGGTGGAAGAAGTTGCTGGTGGACTGGACTGATTATTGGAAGGACTAGATAGACTAGAAGCGTTAGTGGCAGAAGGAGTTGGTGTCTTGAAATTCTTTGGATCGTAAAAGTAGGGATGTAAAGATGATTGTAAAAAATCGTAGGCAGGAGGTGATTTGGGCGGGGTCTTAGCAAAAGGAAATATTGCCTCATCAAAAATAACATGACGTGAGATGATAATGCGGTTAGCAGAAAGATCTAAACATTTATATCCTCTATGATTGGAGGGATAGCCTAAGAATACACACGGAGTTGAACGAGGTTGTAGTTTATGAATGGTGGTAGAAGGAGTCAATGGATAACATAAGCATCCGAAATTTCGGAGATGATGATAAGAAGGATCACGACAATAGAGAAGTTGTGTTGGGGAGTGATAGTTTAATAGTTTACTTGGGAGTATATTGTGAATATATGTAGCCATTTCAAGAGCATGATGCTAAAGAGAAGAAGGAACAGAGGCGTGAGCAAGCAAAGTCCGAATGATATTATTAATGGCGCGTATTTTACGTTCGGATTTTCCATTTTTAGACGAAGTATAGGGGCAAGAGAAACGGAACTTCATGCCATTTGTGGCACAAAATTGATGGAAATTGGTGTTATTATATTCTTTTCCATTGTCACATTGAAATGTCTTGATATCTCTTTCAAATTGAGTTTTTATTAATTTACTAAATGATAAGAAATTGGTAAAAACATCAGATTTATTTGCAAGCGGATATGTCCAAAGATAATTGGTGTAATCATCAAGAAATAAGATATAGTAACGATGTCCAGCACTACTCATGACAGGTGACGTCCATATGTCACTATGAATGATATCAAAAGGTAGTAAAGTACACGATGTAGAATCAAAGAAAGGTAATTTTATTGATTTGCCAAAAACACAGGCTTGACAAGTAGAAGATAAACCAGATGAGGTACACTCAATGTACTTTTTATTTCTAAGAGATCTTAAGACATTAGCGCCAGGGTGTCCTAAGCGGTGATGCCATAAGTCTGAAGTTGATGCAATAAATGAGAGATTCGTGTTGAGTTGACGAAGTGCTGAACTGGTGAAGGGGTAAAGATCCCCGGTGCTGTTACATCTCAGGATTGGCTTGCCCTTCGGAAATTCCTTCACAGTAAAACCAAAAGGGTCAAATTCAATGGAAAGATTATTATCAGTAGTAAAACGGCGTACAGATAAAAGATTTTTAATTAGTTTAGGGGCATGAAGTATATTTCGTAAAAGTAGAGGTCGATAGGGAGTGTGGATGTTCGAGTTACCGAAACCTTGAATAGGAATGCAATGGCCATTTCCGACAGTTATGTATTTTGAAAAGCTCAAAGGATAATATGACAGGATTGTACCTTGATTATTAGTCATGTGAGACGTAGCCCCTGAATCCATATACCAGGTATCATCGGGTGGGTTTAAAGTCATGGTATGTAGGGCATTCTCAATATCCGTAGCACAGTAAGAACCTGCATCAGAATTAGTGTTGGCTTGGGCCTGAGTTGGCCTTGGGCCGAGAATACCTGCATGAGTGGTAGGAGCATTGGGCCTGGCCCAACCGGCAGTGGGGTACAGGCATGGTGGAATAGCCCAGTTCTGTTGATTCCAATTCCAGGGAGCATAACTGGAGCAAGGTGCGATGTTGTTGTTGTTGTAACCACGACCCCGACCTCGATTATTAGAACCACGGCCTCGATAGTTTTCACGGTTTGAACCACAACCTCGGTTATTAAAGTTTCTGGCTGAAGTGGAATTGTTGTAGTTGTTGCTGGTCGTAGCAGATTTCGGGGCCAGTGAAGGGGTAGTGTTGGTCACAACCATTGCAGCTTGAATAGGCGTACCTTGCTTGATTTTGCAGGACTCTTCCAAAGGTAACATTGACCAAGCTTCATAGAAGGATGGCAATTTTTCACGATGAGTGATAAGAGATTGAAGGGTAGCATAGGAATCGTTTAGACCGCTGACAAGCTGAAGAACAAGGCGATCATCTTCAACACGTTGGCCAACATTTGCGAGTTGATCGGCAAGGATCTTTAATTCTTGACAGTAGGCAGACGCATTCGTGAAGTTTTCAATGCGTGTATTAGTGAACTGATGTTGAAGATGGATAGCCCGAGAATGCTTGTTATCATGAAACATATTTTTTAGGCGATCCCATGCTTGCTGTGCAGTAGATTCTGGTTTGAAGATTGTGCGAAGGAGGTCTTTGGAGATTGTCCCATAGATCCATTGTAAAACAATGGCATCTAGTCGATCCCATGTGGCAGAATTAGCGACTGGAGTGTCAGAATCAAGAACAGTCGATGAGGAAGGAGTAACGGTTGGAGGAATTATGTGATCAATGACTTCATAAGCACGGCAGTGTATTTGAAACAAGCCTGCCCAAAACTCGTATTGACTGTTCTCCATCTCGAGGGTAATAGGGATGAAGTTTTTAATATTGTTGACTGTGATAGCCGGATGAAGCTTTGAATCGGTCATGGATATTGTTTAGTGAAAGTGACAGAGGACGTGGGAGGTGATAGGCGAATAAGATGGATACCTAGGCGACTGATACCATATAAGAATTGTATTGAATTGCTTGCCTGTCATTCCAATATCGACCCCAATATATACACGTACATGTGATACACTTGCCTAACAAACCTAGAGATAAATAAGGACAAGATACATACAATCTTTGATCATAAGAAACATATCTTCTAGACTATTCTATCATACAATACATACACGTACATATGTATATATTTATCTAATACAAACTCTCAGGCGACTAAATATTTTCGTGTTTGAATTTGCCTATTTTGTATTTGGATTAGAAAAAAATGTGTATCCTGTGTTTTTTTTACAATTAGTAATTTTAAATAATAGTGTAAATGTTTATTTGACATCACTTTATTTGTACATAAAGAATGAGTTTTATTTCCATTGTATCTTATCAGTTCTAGTCAAGAAATAAACATTAGTTATTTTTCATATCCATGCATCCTCATTTTATTTAGGAATTCGAATGTGTAAATATCCATGCAACCAGCAGCACGCTTAGCTTGTTTTCAAGCATTGTCGTTAATTGTCATACAACTTTCAGTTATTTAGTCATTTGCAGCCAATAAAGCTTACGTTGAAATAATACGGAGTAATAAACAAGAGTAATGGAGTAATTATAGTTGGCCGAAATATATATTCTTCATAGGAGAAGTTTGAAAAGAAAAAAAAAAACCCCCCGTAAATTTGGTATTTAACTTGAACATGTGATGCCTAAAAAATAGGATGGAGATATTACTTTTATGCCCATGTTCTTATTTTATATATTTGTGAGAACATTCTCATGAGAATGTTACATATATATATATATATATATATATATATATATATATATATATATATATATATATATATATATATATATATGGGCAGGATCAATGGGGAAGTAACCAATCGGGGGGAAGCGGGGGGAAGCAATTTTTTTTTTCTTCATTTTTTTTGAAATTTTTTTTTTCCGGCATCAAGATCACACGAAAATATGAACATTTAGGATAGACACTTCGTGATGAATGTTACTACGTATTATTTAGGCGGGAAAACGATCGACAAAAATAACATTCAAGATAATATTGTTCGTGAAGAATATGAACGTTTTTTTCTTCATGTTTTGTGAAGTAAAATTTAGCCCGATTTAGAGTTTAGGGTTTAGGGTTTAGAGTTTAGGGTTTAGGGTTTAGGGTTTAGGGATTAGGGTTTATATATTCCATAAACCCAAAACACCAAACCCTAAACCCTAAACTCTAAACCGTTCGTGTTAGAAACTCAATCTAAATCCTAAATCTAAACCCTAAAACCTAAATTTATAAACCCTAATATCTAAACCCTATAAATCATAATATCTAAACCCTAATATCTAAACCCCAATAGCTAAAACCTCAACATACGCTCGAAAAACACGATAATTGTTATATATTACTTCTTCGAGCGTTTTTTCGCCAAAATAAAAACATTTATCACAAAGTGTCTCTACTAAATGTTCATATTTTCATCCCATCTATAATGTTCGTGAACAAAGTTTTTTCAAAAAATGAAAAAAAAAAAATAGTTTTTGCTTCCCTCCGCTTCCCCCCGATTGGTTACTTCCCTCTTGATCCTACCAATATATATATATATATATATATATATATATATATATATATATATATATATATATATATATATATAATTTTAATTAATCCATCCGTATTCATATATGATAGAATATTCGGGTTAATGGATATCCATTGAATAATTCATTGATATAATTTTTCTTCAACTTAATACTATTAAAAGTTATAACTTATTTTAAAAATAAGTCGTGGCGTATATAATATACTTGCATTAAATAACCTAACCGACTCTAATATATCATAACTTGTGTCTATAAATATACTCTGATGACAACATAAACACCATACATGTTATAATTTGATTATCTCTAGGGGTGCGTTGATCGAACTATCACTTAAGTATGTAAGAAAATATTCCGCCATTAATAATGAAAAATTTAAAAATTTAATGCAATAAAAAGTGAAAGAATGTGTATGAATTTAATGAAATACTATATATATCTGATAGTAATTATGATGATATATTTATATTTATGTATTAATTGTTTATATATTTAAGCATTTCGGATGAAATCGGGTTCATTCATTGATTACAAATTGTCATTCATATTCGATCCAATAAACATCCGTATCCATATTCATATCCAACATTCATCCATTTAGATCATCCATATCTATTTTAAGCGGATACGATCATATGGATATCCATCGAATGCGATGTTAATTTGTCATCTCTAGTGCTACATATCATAACAGATGAGTTTAAATTTATAATGGAAGAAACAAATGATTAGTGAATGGAGATGTGTAGAGTAAAAGATGGATGAAGAGTGATATAGCGAGTGAAAAGCATAATGTTAAAAGAAGAAACATGTTTATGCCTTAAAGTGATATACAGTAATTAAAATCCAGTAAAAAAGGCAGGAGAGAATAATGATTGGTAGGGTTTAGTTAAAATGGAGTTTGGAGGAAAGGGAACATGATGGGCTCCATGTTTACATTTACAAGCCTGAAACCCCAAACATTATCACTCCCTCTAAAAGATTTTCAATCAATCTCTTGGAACTCACACTACATTACACTTGTATATCATACCATACGTACCCCTTTTAACCATACTTTTGCTTTCAGCCAAATCCCACTACCCATGACACCATCTATATGTCATAAAAATCCAAAAAACCTGCATGCCTATTGTCAAAAGGGTAATTATGTAATTCCATTTTTCTATATAGAATATAAATATAATATAATACTCTTAATTAGAATTATAAAATTCTTCAAAGTGTTTGGTAAATCTATTTTATACTTCATCCGTCTAACCACTCTACGTTACTATTTTGAGATGTTCTATTTTAACTGTCCCCTTTCTATCTGAACCAATTAGAAAAGGTTATTTCAGATAAATAAGATTTTTGATTGGTGGATAATGGAGTTTGTATGACTTTTTAAAACTATATATAAAAAGTAATTGAATATTGTAATGAGATGGAAGTAGAATTAATCTAACAGTATAAAAAATGTTTTTATGGTATGTAGTAATAACAAGATGGACACATCTCTTAGAATTCATTTGATACACTTTCTAATTTTCATTGTCCATATTAAATGGAAATCATATAATCTTTTATAAATAGTTGATATGTGCATTGCAATTGTAAGCGATTAAAATAATATTAAATATATACAGTGTAACTATGTATTGCTACAAACGATTTTTTACAACAACGCGTGATAAATTTCTTATTTCTTATATATAATAATAGTCACTCATTCCATCGTCGTTTCATGTGAGAAAACATTGTTTTCTTTTTTCTTTCTAATTACTTTACCTGTTTACCTTTTTTACTTTCTTTTAATTTTCATTGGTAAATTGTAAATGAAATGAAATTTATTTTCATTTCATAAAAGGTAATATATATGTTTGTCTAACTTTGTAATTAATAAAAGATTTATACCAATTGTTAATATACATTTTGTAATTATAAGTTTTTACGTATATATATATATATATATATATATATATATATATATATATATATATATATACACACATAAGAAAAGAATAATATGATATATGAAGTTTATTTATGTGTGGAAAAGATTATATACTACATATTGTGAGGGGATAGATGTAGATGCAAACGATACAATTGAAGGGGGGAGATGATGGAGGTTGCGTGGAGCAATCAAGTGAGATTCGAATTAAGGCACGAGTACAATCATGTGGCATGTAACCCCTTCTATTTCTCACATGTAAATTCTACTATTATTTTACCTTTCAATCTAGTTCTTGTATACTATAGCCCTATAGGAATAAAAATTGGTTACCCATTGTTATATATCCGTCTCGTGCAGTGAGTGGTAAAAATCTTAAAAGTTCACATGCGGGCATGGGTACGTAGAAAAAATGTATCTATAGTCGCGATTATGCATTTTTCGTCACAAGTAAAACTCGATCCGCTGATCCATGAGACTTATTTAACTTATCCGTAGGTTTACTATACGCATAGCATTAATAGATTTAAATTTATTATATATATATATATATATATATATATATATATATATATATATATATATATATATATATATATATATATATATATATATATATATATATGTATATGTATATGTATATGTATATGTATATGTATATGTATATGTATATAACTAAAAAAAATTAATTTTTATGTCATTTTACACATATTTTATTTTCTTAAAGTTATGTTGTTATGTTTGCTTGTTTATTATAGTTTTTAAAATGTATGTTTGTGTAAACCTCAAGTATGTATGTTGGTCATGAGTATTCAAGGATCACAGATATGGGTGAAAATTATCGCTGACGGGTACGCATGTCTTAATGGAAAATTATTATTTCTAACAGGCAGGTGATGAATATAAAGGATATATGTCTATCGCTCGCAAGCAGGGGCGGTAGGTAATGGAGGCCCAAGAGGGCCTTGGCCTCCCCATCTTGTTGGACTCGTAGTGTAATTTTTCTAATTTTTCATGGGCTAAATTTTTTTTTTTTTTTTTTCTTACTCGGCCTCCTTAAATTTTTTTTCCTAACCAGGCCGGCCTTCCTAATCCAATATGTCACGTTCCGCCACTGCTCGCAAGTGTCATCCCTATATATATATATATATATATATATATATATATATATATATATATATATATATATATATATATATATATATATATATATATATATATATTGAGTTGTTTTCATACAAAACTTGTTTCTATATATTTAATGTTAGATTTTTTCTTTTTATTTGGAATGTATGATAGTTAATATTTCTTACTTAAAAGATGCTCACATGTTGTTATAACCTGCTCCTTTTTGAGTAATATCTCTTTCTTGATCTTATGCTTCATGTCGTCCTCTTTAACTCGTTGACTCAGTCAGCCTTACATAAGCCTTAGGTAGAGTCCTGGTGAAGTAGAGAGGAATAATATCTCTAGTCCGGGACAGGCCCTGAAGCAAAGGGCCGAAATGAGCGGAATTAAGGTGTTTCGATTTCTGGCCTTGCACGGATCATCCAATGGACCATAGACTAAACGGCCACTGCCTGAAATGTCCATGCCCCAATACACAAGGTACGTCTCGCGTCTATAGGCCGCTATAACTATCCAATAATACACTTGAAACTGAGAGGATAAAAAAACTCACCAGAGAGCATAGCAAGATCTGTTTCATTAATTTGATAGTTCATATTTAAGACATTATAATTAACCTTTATATTAAATTTTTTAAAACATATAAAAAATAACAATTATAAAAAAAAATATATTATATACTCTATTTGATATGCCTGAGACACACCTAATCTTATTGTAATATACTTACGAATTCGTTCACAGGGAGCAGAGTTTAGGATTAAAAAGACTAACAATTATTCTGAAGATTTAAGTTGTAAAATGGGGTTTTGATTTGAAATTAATTAAAACAAAGTAAACAAAGTCGAATTCAAATTGATAAAGGGGTATTCACTTAGATTCAATTCTCTAGGTTCCGGATTGCTTTTATTAAGAACAATGTAAGTAAATCCCTAAGTATAACTCTCGTTAACCAAATTTATTAATCAGTTAGTAAGATAAGCTGATGTCCCTCACTTAGATACTAATTATATCATGAAAGTGTCAGTTTTTCACGATGGTCTCCCGCACGCTTCTGAAGAACACAATCAATTAATTAAAACTACCCAAGATAATGATTCAGTTGAAGGGAAAATCGGTGTTCCTTTTTAGGCTTCACAATTACCTACTCAATTGATGGGATTAATTACTAATCTAATTACACCGGTGTCCCGCATGCAATTCAACCTATCTATTTATTTCTCAATAACCTAGATAAATTAATTAATCCAGTTCCTTACATCAACCAATAGACAAGTAATCAACGTGATTAATTAATGAGAGTAATTAAGAATCACAATCAAGAGTAATTATCAATACACATAAGAGATCAAGCAATCCTTCATCTAGGTTCAATCATCTAAGCAAATACTAAGAAATTTAGCTACTCATAATGACAATCAAAGCACACAAGCAAAGGGATAAACAATAACCAACCATTGTAAAGATTAAAATAAAAGACAAGAGTTTATCAATGATTAACAATTGAAATCTTAGTGTTTAGATGCTACAAAATACCATAGAAAGCTCAAAAATTGGTAACCCTAACTAATTTATTCGTAAGACAAAAATTGATTGCAAGTTATGGGAATAAAAGCCTATTTATAGGAGTAAAAATTCGTTCAACTCTCGCGACCGCATTAGATGGCCTCGCGATCGCATTACTTTGAACTGCGAGCGCGAGATTATCAAAACTTCCAAAACGAACTTCTTTAACATATTGCGAGCGCGAGATTATAATTGCGGCCATTATAGGGTGAATTGCGACCGCATTAACAGGAATTGCGGCTGCGAAATGTATCAGAAACAACAGCTCGACTTTTGGCTTTAACTTTTCACTTAAACTTGTTCTTTTGATACCAAAACTCACCGAATACATACAAAACACCCACACGATGACTCATTAAGCTGAAACCATCATTTTTACCATATCCACGAACCAAAGTCTTCAATCTTCATCATTTTATACCCGAAAAGAACAAGATATCACGAGTAATATTATGTATAAATGGAGCGATATCACTATTCAACCGCACATATTGCACATATCGCACATATCCCCAAAACGCTTTTAAGCATAGCTTTAACATAGCTTTTGTGTTTTTATCTAACCATACCAATCTTCATGTTGAGTATTATTATTATAGTTGTCATATATTATTATTATTATTATTATTATTATTATTATTATTATTATTATTATTATTATTATTATTATTATTATTATTATTATAATAATAATAATAATAATAAACTTAAAAGTTTTAAAACTTACAAAAAATTAGTGGGAAGCCTAGAGACAATCTGGGCCCCCACACCTCTAGCAATAGCAAAACCTATCCTAGTAAAAATATGAGCAGCAGCACCGGCACCAATATCTTGCGCCATCGAACTCTTCTGAACCCGCTTTAGCAAAGAAACAACCTCCTTCTCTAATTCCCCAAGGGAAGAAAATGAGAAAGGAATGAAACCATAACCAATCGCCAGACAACTAGATTCGTACTTGACCCGCTTCCGACGAGCCGCATCAATCACAGCACGTCCAGGGACAAAGTCAGAAAGCCCAGACTGTGTCAAAGGAGAAGATCCTGTCAAGTCAACAAAAACATCGCGACCACAATCCCAGGAATAAAGTAACACATCTGCAGGTCTGAGGGCCCTGTCGTTCCCTCCAGACAACCCAATGTCAACCTCCTTTCTCGCTGAAATCCCAGATCGATAACAAACATCAACAAGGGAATCCCGGACAATATTATGTCGATGCTTAATACCCACCATACCAGCACAAGACACCGCGTGATCCCCGAAAATATCCCCAGTAAAAACCCTTGAACAGGCAGAGCATGTCGTCGAGATAGAGAACAAAGGAACACCTAACCGGTAGCACAACACACATCGGTAAGTCTTTGCGTTCATCGTCTGACCCAACCCCAAAATAGGGACTGCCCTTAGCCAAGCAGAGGTGTGATCACTCTGCTGTGATTTCCATAAGGCCGATTGTCGGGGAGATAACGAAAAAGTGGATTCTGCAGAAGCGGTAACCTTTGTGAAATAAACATCTGCCAATTTATTATTATTATTATTATTATTATTATTATTATTATTATTATTATTATTATTATTATTATTATTATTATTATATTATTATTATTATTAATTACAGTATTAATTTACATTGTTACACACACACACATATATTGAGTATATCCTTAAAATATTAGTAGTAACTAAATTGGCAAAAAAAGGCAAGGGGGAATGGGGGAAGAGCTCGAATAGGAATGAAGTGAGTGTCGGAAAGCATGAGTATGAACTTGAATCAAACTAACATGTCATGTCTTGTTTAATCATTCTCACCCCCACCATTCATCATATATACATTCTTTACATAAACATAAGCATGGCTAATATTTGCAACAAGTGAGATGTAAGTAATATGTCTGAAATATGGTCTTTTAGCGAAAACGTACGATTAACTACGTTACTCAGCAGATCAACCCTCTCCGTAACATATGTAAAGCACAATAACTGTTTGCATACGCACAAAAATTGTTTAGAATAGTAATAGTAATGTGAGGGTAATCTAGTAATTTAGGCATGGTTGTTGGTTACCATTGGTTAGTTTTCCAAAAAAGAAAAAAATGCAAATGAAGAAAAATGAGGTAAAATGACAGATTTGCTATCAAAGTTTGAGTACTTTGCATCATTTTTCTCTTTTAAAATATATGGGTAATTAAAGCGTGACTAAATTTATGGTACATCTTGTATATAACTTTTTAAAATTAGTTTCAAATAAATTTTACATAAACTGGGTTGTTAGTCACCCTGTGGGGTTATTTACAATTTTTTTTTTAAGCGAGGAAACTCTCCTGTGAACGAGTACATTAGCTTCTCATAGAAGGTAAACCTCAGATAATCAAGCCCCCGAACGCGAGACCTGAAACCGGGTGAATTGCGCATTATGCGCACCCTCTAATCACACTCCCATTTTGAACAATTTGGCATAGCCAGAAATTAAACTCGGGTGATATGCTTCATTGGGCAACTCACTGGTTATTTACAATTTTTTACATTAAGGGTATATGTGATAAAAGATAATAATACACGTTTAATAGTTCAAAAGTTGAACGATTCATAAGTTTTGATTGAATTATTCTCCGAATGAAAAACATTTTTGACGATTAATTTAAATGAACATTTCAAATTAACTTATTAATATTTTACAAAAATAAATACTAACAGGAAATGGATCGAGATCGGACCCAAATGCATTCTCCAAACTTTGACTAGCTATAAAATGGGTATGCGGGTATTCGATTTGGAAGAATCGTAATCTCATGGTTTTCGAAAACAAAGGTTGGAACGTTCCAATGGCGTTAAATGAGATTCAAATAAAGAGTTTTAAATGGATTAATAGTCGCTCGAATAAAATATCTCTTGACTAGAATGTATGGATATCAAAACCGAGCATTTATGACGACCATGGCTAATATTTGGTTTGTTGTTCTAATCGTGTCGTAGGAGTTCTCAAACTCCATTTTTCTCGGTGTCTATTTCATTTTTCGTTTTAGTTCATGGCAGTGAGAAGGTAGTATATAAGTTTTTGACTTTTTGTTGTATATGGCCCATGCATCTTCTCTATGCATGTATGTTTTAGGCTTTTTGCCGATTTTTTTAATAAAATTATTTTTGTATTTAAAAAAATATACGAAAAGAATAAGTTGTTTGGTAAAGTTCTGATATAATTTATGAATAATATCATACAAGAATGTTGTGCTTGATTGTTAAAAGAGTATATGAAATTCGAAGGGTTCACGTATAATTCATTATCATTCAAATGCACTGAATGCAGAACGGTTTAACACATCATTCAACATCACTGTCATTTAGATGTTACAAAGCCAAATGATGAACGATTCAACATTTAGCGATAAATCATTTAATTAAAATGGAAGAAACATACTCAAGTTCTATATGGACAATGATGACAATATGGATGTTAAATGGCTATAAGCTGTAACCAGTAAGGAATGAATATTACAGATTACTAATTGTTCTGAATAAACATATTTAAATAATAAAATTAACTATTTTAATCCTGTAAACTGACTTATTACAATGTTAGTTTTAATAGGATGACAAACAAGATTGCATAACACATCAACTTATAAAATTTTTAACTAGTTAAGTAGTTTTTAATTCACAGTACCATACACTACAAGAAAACTAGCTTTTAGTGACAACAAATGTCATCGCTAATAACCTATAAATTCGTCGCTACGACGCATTAGCTTCGACAATTTTCATTTCAACTCCCCTAACATGCAAATAAACGATACCCAATGCTATTTCAAACTAGTACCATCAACAATGTGGTTGTAGTGGTTAGATGCGTAACTTAAGATGTGACGTGGATGAGCTGCGTTGAATGAGTGATCTGACGTTTTGTGTTCAACTTATAATAATAAAAACAATGATCAAATAACCTATTTAATTAACACAATCGCCCGACAACAATGACCAGATCATTATAGCAACTAGCAAGTATTCAAGCAAGGTTCATTTCACAGGGAGCAGTTTACATAAATCTCAAAACACTAATAATTATCCTAAGTAGAGGGGGTTTTAAGAAAGTTTTTTTTAAACTAATATTAAACTAAGAGAGATTAACAAATAAGAGAAAAACGTGTTCACTCGATTGATCCAACCTTTGCCATGAATTATCACATTCATTTGTCACATAACGATGTTTTAAACATAAAGCCTCATTCCAATCTCACAATCTTCATAAAACTTTCAATCAATCAAAGCTCATTAACTCACGTAGACTCACTTTAAAAGATTACAACTATATTTTGAGTGAAATCATTGAGACTCGATCTTGAATTGAAATCACTTGAAATTCTTAATCACAACAATCACTTGAAGTGGCTAACACTACTATATTGACTAAAAACCCTTTTGAAAATCAACTAATTCAAACATACAATCACTTGAAATCTTTTTCTTAATTGTCTACTGATGTTATGCGAGGTGTATACGAAATAGTTTATATTTTACTAGGAAAAACTATTAAATACGATACAATTTTACACAAGATATTTATTTATTTATAGAATGGATATACTTAAACCTTGCTACAACACTTATAGGCAGTGTACCTAATCGTACAGTAGTGTAGTTTTTAGTAAGTCCGGTTCGTTCCACAGGGAAATCTTTAAACAAAGCTCAACGCTATATTAATTTACTTTTATAAAAATATAAACATATATATAAGTAATATTATTATTATAAAGGGGGTTTTTACCGTTTAATGACCGGTTTGTATATTTTAAAACTTTAGTCGCAGTTAAAACCAAATGTAAAATATTAAAAATAAATACAAGACTTAAATTAAAGCGTAAAGTAAATAACAATAATGAAATTGCGAATAATAAAAGTGCGATAAAATAAACTTGCGATAATTAAAGAGTACGATAATTAAAAGTGCGATAAAATAAATTAACAATAAAAATGCGATAATTAGAAGTGCAATTAAATATAAAATAAAGGAAATTAAATATGAAATAAAAGAATTATGCTTATTTAAACTTCCGTAATCATGATGTTCGACGTGTTGATTTTAGTTTTATGCCCATGGGTTAATTGTCCTTTGTCCTGGATTATTTAATCTGTCCGTCTGGTTTTTGTCCATAACAGTCCATCAGTCATAAATATAAAGTGCGAGTGTCCTCGTCAAATTATTATTATACCCGAAGTTAAATATTCCAACTAATTGGGGATTCGAATTGTAACAAGGTTTTAATACTTTGTTTAATGAATACACCAGGTTATCGACTGCGTGTAAACCAAGGTTTTACTACTTTGTTAACAATTACACCAATTACCCTTGAATGTAATTTCACCCCTGTTTTAATTATTCTAGTGGCTATTAATCCATTCCCGTGTCCGGTTAAATGAACGATTATTCGTACATATAAATACCCCGCCCATCGTGTCCGATCGAGTGTATATGGTAATTTATAGGGACGCCCAATTGTAAATCTTTATATTAACATTAACAAACTATCATTTAGTTAAACAAATATAAAGCCCATTAATAGCCCATAGTCTAATTTCCACAAGTGTCGTTCTTTTGTCCAAACCCCAATTATGGTACAAAGCCCAATTACCCAATTTTAGTAATTAGCCCAACATCATGATTACTTCGTTTTAAATAAGCATAATAATAACTTAGCTACGAGACATTAATATAAAAAGGTTGAACATAACTTACAATGATTAAAAATAGCGTAGCGTTACACGGACAGAATTTCGACTTATACCCTTACAACATTCGCTAACATACCCTTATTATTAGAATTAAAATTAAAATTAAAATTAAAATATAAATTATATATATATATATATATATATATATATATATATATATATATATATATATATATATATATATATATATATATATATATATATATATATATCGTATATATGAGAGAGAGAGAGATATATTTTCTGTGTTTTAAAAACGGATCACGAAGTCGCTTTAAATAGAAGGTGGCCTGGAAAAGGTACTCATGCGAGTCGCATGAGTTTGGGCATTAGGCCATGCGACTAGCATGGCCGTGATTTCCAGCTCAGGATCATTTGTTTTCTAGCTTGCCGACATAATAAATAAATAATATAAATATATAAATAATTTTAATAATTATTTATATATTATATTATATTTATATGCATAGTTGAGTAGATATTTTTGGTCCGTTACGTCGGGCGTTTCTTCTAGGCTCAGGTCCCGGTTCCGGATTTTCGGACGTCTTCGCGTATTATTTTAAATTGCGTACTTTGCGTCTTGTAACTTGTACTCTTGTTATTTTGAGACGTTCCTCATCAATAATTTGAACCTTTTTTATTGAATCTTGTACTTTTTAGCTTTTTGGACCTTTCCGTCTTCAATTTGTCGAATCTGCCTTTTATCTTCACTTTTTAATATTTAAACGAATAGTGCTTGTAAATCGAACAATATCAACTAAAATCTTGTCTTTCTTGGGAAATAATGCTGTAAAATATGTGTTCATTTTTAGCCTTATCAATATTCCCACACTTAAGCGTTGCTTGTCCTCAAGCAATATAGTTTTGAAACACTTGAATCACTTCTTTATTCTTCACACTTTGTACATAAGTGACTTCAATACAGCGGTATAAACAATGATAGTAACGATGTGGTTTAAAGGTGGGTGTGTCTTTTATAGTTGCCTCGGGTTTAGGTCAACGACACTTGCAATCAAATAGCCGATTTTACTTTCGGTTTCCAAAGCAAAGTGCAAATTTGAAAGGTGGTTTACAGTCCCACATGACTATAAAAATTTAGATCCTTAAGGAAATTGGATCTTTATAAAAACATTTGATCTTTTGAAAATTCAAGCTAGATTTTACCCTAGATAAGTTTTCTGATTTAATCCACCATCGGTGTTGCAAAATATATTTGTGGATCAATAGTTTGGCTAAAACTTTTAGGTTCGTGTAATCCACTGCTATCCCGGTATCGGAAAGCACACATCCACTTTACTTGTTCCGTATATTACCTTTCGGTAAACTACCGTCCGGTTGTAAAGGAAAGCGATGAACAAGAAACTGTTAGGGCAATGTCCCGTGACATGCAGATGATTATGGTCTTTTAACGTGTCGGATGCTAGAACTATCCTTGGTAGGAGCAATAGTAAAGATCATCCTATGATTTTTCGGTCTGGCACAAGGTCCTGTCTCCGACCATGCTATGCAACCACCGTTCTTACGGTTGACACCCGATTTAGTTCAGGTGACCTAATGAATTCCAGGTGAATTCCTAGGATTTTACGTTCAATGGTAATGAACGCATTGAAAATGGATTTTCAGAAAACAAATCGGTTTGTAGTTTTGATCAAAATATTTTCTCGTTTAAGCTCGAGTTTAGATATCATTGAATTCCATGAGTTTGAATTTTCAATCTTTAAGGTCAATCTCTAGGATTGAGTAATATCAGTCTTAAAAGCTGATTTTTAATCTTTAAGGAGATTATCCTTTCTGGGGATCTGATTCATTAGTCTTATCCAGCTAATTTGCATGGTGCCTCCCCATTGTACGAGATAAATCCTTCTCATGGTTAGGATAAATCTGACCACTTGGCGACCCTGTTTGATGCTGAGGTCCGTGGATTTCCTGCTGATTTTAGTGATGACTTTTCTAGATTTTTCGTCAACCTACAGCTGGTCTGGACGACAACTTCATGACCTAAATCAAGAAGCGCGTGTCTTTTTCGGAAGACTTTACTTCCTTTTAATGATGGAATTGATTCATCGTGTAGATCCATCTCTTCTTTTCTTTTATCGGGTAAAACAGTTTAGTTTAGTCCAAAGCAAAAGTATTTTCAGTTATTTGTTACAGATATATGTGACATATGTTTAAAATAACTTGGTAAATTTTCCCACACTTGGCTTTTATTTTTCTTTTTATCGTCCTCTATTCCATTTTAAAAGAATTTTAACATTTTAGTTTGTTTCTCAATTTATGTCCTTTCCGAGGTAACAATAATTTCGGTGTTAAAACCTAGTTTTATCGTTCATAAATATGTATAAACATGATTTTGAGTTCATTTAATTGAAAATTTTAAAAAATTTTACTAGAATTGGGTAGTCAGTATATAAGACTAGGGCTGTTCTTTATTATCAGAGAGCACTAGATTCTAATACAACTACTGCTTTACTAGTATTTTTAATGGTAACCAAGTGTATAAAGTAAAAAAAATTTTAAAATCCGAAAGAATTTAACCCCTTCCCACACTTAAGATCTTGCAATGCCCTCATTTGCAAGAAATCAGTAACAATTTAAATTATTGAGGGTGATAAGCGTAGAAAAGTGATTAAATTTTACCAAAGTTTCAAACATATTGTCGTTTGATTGTTGAATGATAAATGGTGCACGTCATTTGTTTATTCCGTCTTGTTTGTTATTTCACACATATTTTGCATCTTGTCATCAAAATTACTTGCTTTTGCTGAACTTAATGCCAGTCTTTGAAAACGCGTTGTTTTACCCTGTCTTGTAAGATAAACTACAAACAAATATATACATACTATTTTTTTTTTATTTATAAAACCTTTAACTTATAAAACAAATATTAATTAATTTTAAAATTTTGTTTCTTTTAAGAATGAGGGCGTTTCGGAACGATGCCCTAGTCCGTCCCTCGACAAAATTTTAAAATTTGTCATTTTCAAGCAATTGTTTTAAAAGCTTAGATTTTTGGATTTTTTTAATTTTTTTGGCATACTTTAAATCAATAAGATTAAAAATAATGATAATAAAAGTTCTCGTCCCTCCCTCGGGTAAAGCAATTTCGGTTTAATGACCTAGTCTTCAACTTACGACGAATTTTAAAAATCATATTTTTAACTTAATGAGATAAAGTAAATTTTTGTTTTTAAATTCACACAATTTAAATATAAAATTCAAAATTAATATTAAAAATTCACACCAAACTTAAAATTTGAAATGCATAAAATTAAAAAATTCATATTTTAAAAATTAAAAATTCATACCAAACTTAATTTAAAAATTCATATTATAAATTCACACCTAACTTATATTAATTTTTCAAATATTTACAATTTTAAATATATTGTTTTTACAAAGTTTACAATATTAATTTAAGATTTATATATTAATTTTAAAAATATGGTAAAAATAAAATTAAAAATCTTTTTGGCTTTTTATCCCACTTTAATCAATCAAATATTATCAAAAATATGCGACCCTCTTTTCGGTAAAGTAATTTCGGTTCCAAGACCTAATTTAACTCATGACGAATTTTTGAAATATTTTGGGTTGATTGATTAAAGATATTTATACCTTAAGAATAAACGTTAAATTTCGCAGTGATGTAATAAATTTTTGAATGATATCAATAATTTCGGTCGCCAAACCTAATTTTATTCAATACCAATTTAATACTTTTTAGCGAACAAATTAGCGTTTATTATCAAAAGGTTAAAAATAAAAATAAAAATAAAAACTGTACAAACATACCTGTGAAATAGATTTCTTAGTTATATGATCTATCCCATTCATAAGATAGTCGGTTTAATTGGTTTTCCATAGCTACATAGGCGTAACCTCGAGCATTCAGTGTCTTTTCTTCTAAACATATGAACGGTCCGTCTCTGCATAAAGTAACAAATTCGGTATTTGAATAGGTTTGATTATTTGAACATTTACCTCCATGTGACCATTTTCCGCATTTGTGACATCGTTCTAGGTGTCGTGCTCTTCTTTTCGCTGCGGATTTTGATTTTCCTTTACCAAATTGTAATTTATTATCTTCGCATCTGGATTCTTTTCTAACTCCGTCCATTCTTTCTCTGATTACTGATACTAATTCACTCGGTAGTATGTCATTATTACGTTTAGTGATCAAAGCGTGTAGCATTAGACCATGGTTTAGTTCACAGGCAGTCTTCATTTCCTAAAAAAAATAAAAATTCAGAATGGGGGGAGAAGACTAGTTCTTTAGGGTCTGCTAGGGAAAGACCATTCGGGTTCCATTTTCGAGAACTACACGAAAACAGACAATCTAACTCTAACAGAAATACATATTATCCTTTAAAGACTTGATTCTCCCCACACTTAGTTAGCTGTGGTGTCGAAATTGTGATTAACTTCGTTGTCGACTTCCATCGGACCATGTATGTAATGTTTAACTCTGTGACCATTAACTTTAAATTCAATCCCATTTGAATTTATTAATTCTATCGTTCCGTATGGGAAAACTCTTTTGACTATGAATGGTCCAGACCATCTTGATTTCAATTTTCCAGGAAATAGCTTGAATCGTGAATTGAAAAGAAGAACTCTGTCTCCTTCCTTAAATTCTTTTGAACTTCTGATTCTTTTATCATGCCATTTCTTCGTTCTTTCTTTATAGATTAACGAATTATCGTATGCTTCATGTCTTAATTCTTCTAATTCGTTTAGTTGACTTAATCGTATACGTCCGGCTTCATGTAAATCAAGATTACATGTCTTCAAAGCCCAAAATGCTTTGTGTTCAATTTCTACTGGAAGATGACATGCTTTTCCATAAACAAGTCTAAAAGGTGTGGTTCCAATTGGAGTTTTGTAGGCTGTTCTAAAAGCCCAGAGTGCATCCTCCAATTTAATGGACCATTCCTTCGGATTTGATCCTACAGTTTTCTCTAGAATACGTTTTAAAGCTCGGTTGGTATTTTCAACTTGTCCACTTGTTTGTGGATGATATGCGGTGGAGATTTTATGAGTTACTCCATATCTTTTAAGAACTTTCTCAAGTTGATTATTACAGAAATGAGTACCCCGATCACTTATTAAAGCTTTCGGTGTTCCAAACCTTGCAAAAAGACGTTTTAAAAAGTTGACTACAACTCGTGCATCGTTAGTTGGGAGAGCTTGTGCTTCCGCCCATTTAGATACATAATCAATGGCTACGAGTATATATAGATTATTATGAGATTTTGGAAATGGACCCATAAAGTCAATACCCCAAATGTCAAATACTTCACATACTTGAATGACATTTTGTGGCATTTCATCACGTTGACTTATTTTTCCGGCCCTTTGACATGCATCACAGGATTTGCAAAGAAGGTGTGCGTCTTTGTAAATTGTAGGCCAATAGAATCCAGCATCATAAACTTTTCTTGCTGTTAGTTGAGGCCCATAATGCCCTCCTGTTGGTCCTGTGTGACAATGGTTTAAAATTTTACTAGCTTCATCTCCAAATACACATCGGCGTATTATTCCATTGGGACAACTTTTAAACAGATGTGGATCTTCCCAGAAATAGTGTTTTATATCACTGAAGAATTTCTTTCGTTTTTGGTACGATAATCCTTTTTCAAGGAATCCACAAACTAAGTAGTTTGCATAGTCTGCAAACCATGGGATTTCTTTATAATCTATCTTCAATAGATATTCATCAGGAAAGTTGTCTTGTATGGCCGATTCATTTAGAACTTCTAATTCGGGATTTTCAAGACGAGAAAGATGATCAGCGGCGAGATTTTCTGCTCCTCTTTTATCTCGGATTTCAATATCAAACTCTTGTAAGAGTAAGATCCAACGGATTAATCTTGGTTTAGCATCTTGTTTTGAAAATAGGTATCTAAGAGCAGAATGGTCGGTATAGACCACCGTTTTTGCTAGAACGAGATATGATCGAAATTTGTCAAAAGCAAAGACAATAGCAAGGAGTTCTTTTTCAGTAGTTGTATAGTTCGTTTGTGCTCCTTGTAATGTCTTACTAGCATAATATATAGGTTGAAATCGTTTTTCAATCCTTTGTCCTAAAACGGCTCCCATTGCAAAATCACTTGCATCGCACATTAGTTCAAATGGTAGATTCCAATTTGGTGTTATCATGATCGGTGCATTAGTGAGTTTCTCTTTAAGAATATTAAAATATTTGATACACTCATCTGAAAAGATGAATGGCGCATCCTTTTCTAGGAGTTTATTCATAGGAGTGGCAATTTTAGAAAAATCTTTTATGAAACGTCGGTAAAAACCGGCATGCCCTAGAAAACTCCTAACTCCTCTAACATTGGTGGGATGTGGAAGTTTAGCAATTACATCTACTTTAGCTCTATCCACTTCAATTCCTTCTTTTGAAATTTTATGTCCAAGAACGATGCCTTCTTTAACCATGAAATGGCATTTTTCCCAATTAAGTACTAGATTTGATTTTTCGCATCTAATTAGCATTCGTTCCAGATTAACTAGACATGATTCAAATGTATCACCGAAGACTGAAAAGTCATCCATGAATACTTCCATGCATTCTTCTATCATGTCGTGAAAAATCGCCATCATACACCTTTGAAAGGTTGCAGGGGCGTTGCAAAGTCCAAATGGCATGCGTTTGTAAGCAAAAGTACCATAAGGGCACGTGAATGTGGTTTTCTCTTGATCTTCGGGTGCTATTGGAATTTGAAAATATCCAGAAAATCCATCTAGAAAACAATAGTAACTATTTCCAACATTTGATCTATGAAAGGTAAGGGAAAGTGATCTTTTCTGGTGGCGTCATTTAATTTTCTATAATCAATATATACACGCCATCCTGTTACAGTCCTAGTAGGAATAAGCTCATTTTTCTCATTTGTAATGACAGTCATGCCACCCTTCTTAGGTACGCATTGAACTGGGCTTACCCATGGACTATCAGAAATTGGATATATCAAACCTGCATCTAGCAGTTTAATAATCTCTTTCTTAACTACATCTTGCATATTAGGATTTAGTCTTCGTTGGCGTTGCACATACGTTTTATGACCTTCTTCCATAAAGATTTTATGTGTGCAATACGAAGGACTTATTCCTTTAATATCATGAATCTTCCATGCAATGGCTGGTTTATGAGCTTTCAACACAGAAATGAGTTGTGATTTCTCATTTTCAGTAAGAGAAGACGATATTATTACAGGTAATTCAGATTCACCATGTAAATAAGCGTATTCCAAATGGTTTGGAAGTGGCTTTAACTCTAATTTCGGAGGTTCTTCTATCGATGATTTATATCGATATCTGTCTTCTTCTTTTAGCATTTGAATTTCTTCTGTTGTTGGTTCATATCCATTAGCTATAAGTGTAGCTAACATTTCAGCTTCATCAATTGGTTCATTAACTTCTCCTAAAGAACATTCTCCTGTTCCTTGTAATTCTGGAAATTCTTCTAATAATTCTGCATGTGCATCTATAGTTTGAATATAATAACATGTATCATCTGCAGATTGTGGCTGTTGCATTGCTCTATCAACTGAAAAGGTAACACTCTCATCCTCTATACTTAGGGTCAGTTTCTTACCGAACACGTCTATCATTGCTTTAGCCGTGTTTAAGAATGGTCTTCCTAATATGAGAGGAACTTGAGAATCTTCTTCCATGTCCAGAACAACAAAATCTACTGGAAATACTAAAGTACCAACTTTAACTAGCATGTTCTCCATTATCCCTCTAGGATATTTTATTGATCTATCTGCTAGTTGTATGCTTATTCTTGTTGGTTTCAATTCTCCAAGGTCTAGTTTAGTGTATAGTGAATACGGCATTAGATTTATACTAGCACCTAAGTCTGCCAATGCTTCTATTGAACTAAGACTACCCAGAAAACATGGAATTGTGAAACTTCCTGGATCAGATAGTTTTTCTGGTATCTTATTCAACAGCACTGCTGAACAATTAGCATTCATAGTAACAGCCGAGAGTTCTTCCATTTTCTTTCTATTTGAGATTAGATCTTTCAAGAATTTAGCATATCTTGGCATTCCTGAAATCACATCAATGAAAGGAAGATTTACATTTATCTGTTTAAACATATCCAAGAATTTGGATTGCTCGGCTTCAAGTTTCTCTTTCTTCATTTTACTCGGGTAAGGAAGTGGTGGTTGGTATGGTTTAACATAAGGTTTATCCTTAACTGTGTTATCTTCATTAACTTTTTCAACTACCGGTTCTTTTTCCTTATCTTGATCAGGTTGTGGTTCTTGTGGAGTAGGAATAGTTTCATCAGAAGTTACAGGTATTTCAGGTGGTTTAAGTGTTGTACCACTTCTTGTGGTAATGGCTTTAGCTGTTTCATTCCGGGGGTTAGCATTTGTATCACTAGGTAGACTTCCCGGTTTTCTTTCACCTATCAACCTTGCTAGGTTGCTCACTTCTTGTTCCAAATTTTGAATCGAAGCTTGTTGATTCCTAAATGCTTGAGCATTTTGTTCATTGGTTTGTTTCTGAGATGTGAAAAACTGCGTTTGAGACTCAACTAGCTTTGATATCATATCTTCTAAATTTGGATTTTCTCGTCGGTTTGTGGTGGTTTAATCGGAAAAATAGGTCTTTGCTGATTGTAAGTATTGTTAGATACTTGTTGATTGCTAGGACCTTGTTGGTTGTTGTATGGAACATTTCGGTTATAATTTTGGTTTTGATTGTAAATCGGTCTTGGCGGTTGATAATTATTCTGATAATTATTTCCAGGCCTTTGGTTTATGTATGAAATATTCTCTCTTTGTTCCATTGTTAATTCAATACTGAGACAATCTTTTGTCAAATGTGGTCCTCCACACTGCTCACAACTAATTCGTATTGAGTGAATATCTTTAGTCATCTTTTCCATTCGTCTCTCCACGGCATCTATCTTTGCGGAAATGGAATCTAAGTCATGGCTAGAATCGGCTCTAGCTGCTTTAGATGATCTAATGATATCTTTTTCTTGGTGCCACTCATGTGAGTGGGAAGCAGTATTATCAATAATTTTGTAAGCATCAGTTTCGGTTTTCTTCATAATAGAACCACCAGCTGCTATATCTATGTCTTTCCTTGTAGTGATGTCGCATCCTTGGTAGAATATTTGTACTATTTGACAGGTGTCTAAACCATGTTGCGGACATCCTCTTAACAACTTTCCATATCTTGTCCACGCCTCATATAGAGTTTCATTTAGTTTCTGTGTGAACGTAACAATTTCTGCTTGAAGTCTTACGGCTTTAGATGCAGGAAAGAATTGTTTAAGAAATTTGTCAACTAAAACATCCCATGTATCAATCGCCCCTTCAGGTAACGATTCCAACCAATCTTTGGCTTCTCCCTTTAAAGTCCAGGGAAATAACATGAGATATATCTGTTCATCCTCCACTTCTCGGATTTTAAATAGTGTGCAGATCCTATTAAAGGTACGTAGATGTTCATTTGGATCTTCCTTCGGCGCACCACTAAATTGGCATTGATTAGTCACCATGTGTAGAATTTGTCCTTTGATTTCATAATCTGGCGCATTAATGTCTGGATGAGTAATTGCGTGACCTTGGCCAGTGCGTTTAGCTCTCATTCGGTCTTCCATACTTAAAGGTTCCAGATTCTCCATAATTGAATTTGTTGAATCGGTATCACTAGATGATTCTGATTTAATAGTTCGTTCCTCAACAATCTCTGTTTGAATGATTGGTGGTTCCGGAGGAAAGTTTAATGGTTCAGGATCTATGAACCGTTCCTGAATATTCTCTGGATTCTCAATTGTGAGGTTGGGTTCAAAAAATGGATTATCGGAAATTTGAACTGAAGTACTTGGTTGACTGGATGACGATTCTAAAGAAAAATCAACGGCGGTTATATTTGCTAAATGTCTTGATCTAGTTACAGGTGGTGAACGTACAAAAGGTGATGAACGTCTTGCTCGGTGCATTCACTGAATATCCTATTAGTTTTTAAAAGGAAAGAAAAATTATAATAAGTTATCCAATCAATAGACTTTTCTGATTTTGCCCACGTTTCGAATAGCCAAAAGATGCAGCAGAGGGGCAGGATTCGTTTGGTCTCAATATAATTGAGGACTGTTTGGCTCCAATAACCCGGTCCACGTACAAATCCAACTATTACTACGAACCAGAAAATTTTGATGTCTATCAATTTAACCACTCAAAATAAATTTTCGTAATTTTAAGAAATTTAGATAAGAAGTAGAAAACAATTCTAAGTCCTAAAACTAGAATAGCGAGAAATAAGAAAGAAAAAGAGTTCGTCGAAAAAGGTCGAAAAAGGAAAAATAATGGTTGAAAAATAAAAGGTGACGGAAAAATAAAAGAAACTTATAAAAACTTAAAAATACTTGACTAACCTAACCTTATTACTACAACTAACTTAAAATTATAATCGCAAATTGAAATTACTAATTGGAATGATAATTGATACATAGTAAAAGGTGTCTAAAAATATTAAAGCTTACAGGAAAAACTAAATCCCAAATGGAAATAACTTAAAAAGAAACTAAAACTTCAAAAGGCGTCGCAAAATTCTAAAGCACCTAAAACTTAGTCTAATGAATAGGCACTTAAGGGATTTTACGGCAATCCTAAAAATTCTAGAAATAAAAATAAAAACTACGGCAAAAAAAACTAGACTTAAAAACTAAGTACGAACGAAGAAAAATATAAAAATTACGCTAAAACGATTAAAAAGTATAAAATATAAAAGTTATAAAAAGTTAATAAAAATTATTAGTTTATTATAAAAATATTGTTTTGGTATTTTATATAATAAAAGTATTAAGTTTATAAAATATAAAAAATAATTATAAGTAATAAAAATTAATTAAACTAAAACTTAAATATAATAATTAATAAAAACTAGGGTTTAGATAATATTAATTAAATAATACCCGTAATAAATGCGGAATTAGGGTAAGTTTGTGGCCTGTCTGGGCTTACCATGCGAGTCGCATGGGACAAGGCAGCAGGTCATGCGAGACGCATGGCCTTGCTGGACTGGTTCAGTTGACAGGTCAATTATGACAGGTCACGTAATTTTTTTTTAATATTTATTTTCCTTTTCTGTTTTAAAATAAAATAAATATAAAATTTAAATAAAAACTTAATTTTAAAACTAAAAAAAAAAATAAAAATACTTATAATTTTATAAATATAAAAGAAAAACTTAAAAATAGATTTTAAAATATATTTTTTTCGGTTTTATAAAATTTTTAATTTTTTTTATATTTTTCAAAATTTAAACAAAAATATATATTTATAAAAAAACTAATTAAAACTTAAAAAATTTTTATAAATATTTTGACGTTTCGCTTCGGCGATTCCCCGGCAGCGGCGCCAAAAATACTTGATGTTATGCGAGATGTATACGAAATAGTTTATATTTTACTAGGAAAAACTATTAAATACGATACAATTTTACACAAGATATTTATTTATTTATAGAATGGATATACTTAAACCTTGCTACAACACTTATAGGCAGTGTACCTAATCGTACAGTAGTGTAGTTTTTAGTAAGTCCGGTTCGTTCCACAGGGAAATCTTTAAACAAAGCTCAACGCTATATTAATTTACTTTTATAAAAATATAAACATATATATAAGTAATATTATTATTATAAAGGGGGTTTTTACCGTTTAATGACCGGTTTGTCGATTTTAAAACTTTAGTCGCAGTTAAAACCAAATGTAAAATATTAAAAATAAATACAAGACTTAAATTAAAGCGTAAAGTAAATAACAATAATGAAATTGCGAATAATAAAAGTGCGATAAAATAAACTTGCGATAATTAAAGAGTACGATAATTAAAAGTGCGATAAAATAAATTAACAATAAAAATGCGATAATTAGAAGTGCAATTAAATATAAAATAAAGGAAATTAAATATGAAATAAAAGAATTATGCTTATTTAAACTTCCGTAATCATGATGTTCGACGTGTTGATTTTAGTTTTATGCCCATGGGTTAATTGTCCTTTGTCCTGGATTATTTAATCTGTCCGTCTGGTTTTTGTCCATAACAGTCCATCAGTCATAAATATAAAGTGCGAGTGTCCTCGTCAAATTATTATTATACCCGAAGTTAAATATTCCAACTAATTGGGGATTCGAATTGTAACAAGGTTTTAATACTTTGTTTAATGAATACACCAGGTTATCGACTGCGTGTAAACCAAGGTTTTACTACTTTGTTAACAATTACACCAATTACCCTTGAATGTAATTTCACCCCTGTTTTAATTATTCTAGTGGCTATTAATCCATTCCCGTGTCCGGTTAAATGAACGATTATTCGTACATATAAATACCCCGCCCATCGTGTCCGATCGAGTGTATATGGTAATTTATAGGGACGCCCAATTGTAAATCTTTATATTAACATTAACAAACTATCATTTAGTTAAACAAATATAAAGCCCATTAATAGCCCATAGTCTAATTTCCACAAGTGTCGTTCTTTTGTCCAAACCCCAATTATGGTACAAAGCCCAATTACCCAATTTTAGTAATTAGCCCAACATCATGATTACTTCGTTTTAAATAAGCATAATAATAACTTAGCTACGAGACATTAATATAAAAAGGTTGAACATAACTTACAATGATTAAAAATAGCGTAGCGTTACACGGACAGAATTTCGACTTATACCCTTACAACATTCGCTAACATACCCTTATTATTAGAATTAAAATTAAAATTAAAATATAAATTATATATATATATATATATCGTATATATGAGAGAGAGAGATATATTTTCTGTGTTTTAAAAACGGATCACGAAGTCGCTTTAAATAGAAGGTGGCCTGGAAAAGGTACTCATGCGAGTCGCATGAGTTTGGGCATTAGGCCATGCGACTCGCATGGCCGTGATTTCCAGCTCAGGATCATTTGTTTTCTAGCTTGCCGACATAATAAATAAATAATATAAATATATAAATAATTTTAATAATTATTTATATATTATATTATATTTATATGCATAGTTGAGTAGATATTTTTGGTCCGTTACGTCGGGCGTTTCTTCTAGGCTCAGGTCCCGGTTCCGGATTTTCGTACGTCTTCGCGTATTATTTTAAATTGCGTACTTTGCGTCTTGTAACTTGTACTCTTGTTATTTTGAGACGTTCCTCATCAATAATTTGAACCTTTTTGATTGAATCTTGTACTTTTTAGCTTTTTGGACCTTTCCGTCTTCAATTTGTCGAATCTGCCTTTTATCTTCACTTTTTAATATTTAAACGAATAGTGCTTGTAAATCGAACAATATCAACTAAAATCTTGTCTTTCTTGGGAAATAATGCTGTAAAATATGTGTTCATTTTTAGCCTTATCATCTACCAAATGGTGTTGAAGTACAAATTGAATCCCATTTTAAATCACTTAGAAATGTTTAACAACTTGTATAATCAAAATAAAGCTTGAAACAATAATAGTAATGGATCTTCAAACAAGCACAATAATTATCAACTCATTCAAACATCAAAATCATTAATTAGGATAAAATCCAAGCATCAAGTCTTGTAATCAAGTGAACACAACTAATCTAAGCTATGATCATAATATAAACAAGAAAAAATCAATTAAAACTAAAGTATTCATCATTACAACTAAAATGGAAAAGAACTAGTGCTAGAAAGGAAAGAGATTAAAAAATGGAGAATGAATGATGGAGATTTAGCCTCAATCTTCATTAATCTTTTACTTGGGACATGGAATTAGGCTTTGATCTTGGTAGAATCATGAATGGACCCTTTTAGGGCTCCATTTTGGACCCTAATCGCAGCTCTCCGAACTCAAACCTAACTTTTTTCCTATTATAATTGGCACAAAAATTTGGCTGATACAGCGGCAGGTGCTCTGCAATAGGCACCGGTGCGCCGCAATTGCCATAGGTATGCCTCAGCTTAAGCCTTAGAGACATGGTGCACCGTACCTAGGCTCTGGTGCGCCGCACCTTAACATGTGCTCAATTAATGACTTTAAATTTCTTGTTTTTAGCTTTGAGGTGCGTCGCAATAGCCATTTGTTGTGCCACGATAGGTGCTGATTCTTCATTTTCACTCCAAAACTTCATTTGGTTCATTTCTTAGGCTCAAGTCTTGATTCCTTAGCACAAATTTGAACTTTTGAACTATTTTTGCCTTGAACCATCTTCTAATCAACAAACCATCACTTTTGACCTCAAATCTCATCAAAACTAAATGAATGGAAAAGGATATTGCGAGGATAAATATGTCTAATTCGAGCAATATTAATGAGGAAAGTTAATATGGAGATGGATCTCTTTTGTAAATGCATAAGATTAATATTAAAAGATGAGCGGGTGAATGGAGACTACAGTCTACACTAATTTTTTCTTGCGATCGAATAATTATCGAGTAAGGAGAAATTAATGATAAGATCTATGTAAACAAGGGTATCTGTTAGAGTACCAGGAGTAGAGGTGTTTTTCGATGTTTCCTTATCAAAACGTCAGAAACGGACGACTCCTACTTCATCAATGACGTTGACTTTCAAAGTATCTGATCGATTAAATTTAAATATATCTGCTTCTAATGAATATATATATATATATATATATATATATATATATATATATATATATATATATATATATCATTAAATAAAACATTCCTTTTAATTCATAACTTTTATCCTATAAATTCTAACACATATTATTCAAATTATTTTATCCTATAAATACCAGCTCGCTGGTTCATAATACATATTGCTGGAATGATTGGGAAGACTCGGTTCGTAATATGTAAATTTCTTGGATTTATATGTGTGAAACATACAAGAGAATGACTAAGAAATTGTATGATCGAGACGTGAACACTGGCATTTAATATGATATAGTAGTACATGTTTGGTCGCTACTTAAAACTTAAAAATTCTAATTTATATTACATTTTAAGAATTTTAGTTGTTTTTTGATTGATTGTATTAAAAACTTATAATTTTTAAAGAAATATTATTGGTTTATTTTTTATATTTGAACCTTTTAATTGAATTAAATTTTTTTATTTTAATATAAAACTATTACTACGTATTATTTAAATACACAACACTGAACTAATTCTTCACTTTACTCTCAGTGTTTCGACAAAACACTTAACTTCAATATCAAAAATTGATGTCACTACTTTTAGTGATCTTATTTTTATTTTATTGTTGGTGAAAAATAGTGCTCTAAATTAGAACAAAATCAGAAGATCTAATATTATTACAATTGATTCACTCTCGATGTCTGACAACACCCTACGAATTATGCGACCAACTCCTTATGCTCTAAGACCATTGCATATCATAGTCTTTCTTAACTGAACCCCCTCCTTTACATTAACGTCACATCAACACCACAAACTTAACATTATTTTAACTAAATCCTTCATATATTTTACTAAATATTATCCATAATTATACTCTTAAAATATAATTTGTCAATGATTAAATACATAGTATAACAAAAGAAAACTTAGTCCCACCACTCTTAACATACGTTAACCAACGCCAACTCTTTAGCTGGCGCTTGGTTAAAAGTTACACTGCCTGTTCATGTTAAATATTTAACACAATGCAAAATCATTGGTTAGAGAAGATAAAGAAGTCCCCTATGACCAATTAATCATCTTCCTCAATTAAGCTCCTTAATGCATAAAAAAAAAACAGGATGGCCTTTGTCTTTTATGTAAAAGTTAAAAAAAGAATATACATATTAACATTTAATGTAAAGAGAATCTGAGTGAAAGTTTATGAAATATCCCTTTCCAAGTACACTTTGTGGGCTTAGTTTATGTAGTTGAGTGAACCTAGTTAGTATGTGAAATTGCACTAGCTAGCAGACACAATGTAATTAACCAGCACCAACTTTATCATCTTTTGGTGAACAATAAATTGTATTATTTAAGTGCTTGCCAAAAACAAACAAGCAACAAAACAACCAAACCCAATAAGCACACTATATATGCTCTCAATCATATCTCTTGGTTGCCTAACCCGCATGCTTCAATTCTCAACCCGACCCACCTTTTAATTTTCTCTCTCCATAATATCACCCCCTATATAACACTCTTTAAACCACCCCATTCTTTTAATCCAAACTCACTCACTCACTCATTTTATAAACCCTAACTTCCTTTTTTAAATGGCTGTTTCTGGCTTTGAAGGCTTTGAAAAACGCCTCGAGCTTCAATTCTCTAGTAACAACGACTCGGTTATCGATATCGGTCTTCGAGAACTCGATTTCAAATCACTTGAACACATTCTTCATCAAGTACAATGTACCGTTGTTTCGGCCCTTGGTAACAAACACTTTGATTCATACGTTCTCTCTGAATCCTCACTATTTGTTTACCCTAATAAAATTATTATCAAAACATGTGGTACTACACAACTTTTAAAATCTGTTCAACCCTTTATTTTCCATGCCGAAACCCTAAATCTTCGATTAATCGCGATTCGATATACTCGCGGTAGCTTTATTTTCCCACTAGCTCAACCTCATCCTCATACTAGCTTCCATGAAGAAGTTTTGTATTTAGAGGATAATATTCCAAAATATTTGTGTTATAGAAAAGCTTCTGTGATCCCTTCAAAACTTACTTCACATTCATGGCACGTGTTTTCAGCCGGAATCCTAGAATTTTCCGATGACGTGCCGTACACTGTCGAAGTGTGCATGACGGATCTTGACCAAACCCTAGCCCGGAATTTTTTCCGGCATCCGAATGATGGAAAAAACGGCGATTCGGCCGGTAAAGATATGACACAAATAACCGGTATTAATCGTATAAATCCTAATTCGATAATATGTGATTTTGCATTTGATCCATGCGGATATTCAATGAATGGAATCGATGGTGATCGATACTCGACAATTCACGTGACACCTGAAGATGGTTTTAGTTACGCGAGCTTCGAATGTGATGGATTATATAATGATGACGTGGCGGAAATGGTGAAAAAAGCGGTTAAAGTATTTGGTCCGGGAACAGTTTCGGTTGCTACCACGAGCGCTGCACGTGACACGTGCATGAGAATTAAGGGCGTGATTGAGCAGATTGGGATGAAAAGCCGGAGTTGTATGATCGATGAGTTTCCGGCAGCCGGAACAGTTGTGTTTCAAACGTTTACCCGAAAGAGAATATAATATAGGAAACGGGTCAAGTCGGGTTGGGTCAGGGACAAAGAGTGCATGCATGATGACTATGATGATGATGTTATGATATAGCATGAGTGAAATGTAGGAAGAAAATATGCATGTCATAGGATGGTGGGGTTGACTTGTGTAAAAAGATTTTAAAAAATTAAAAAAAGAAAAATAGGTAAATGGGAGATGGGCCAATCTGACGTGGCAATAATGTGAAGGGATGGTGTGTGTGGGATCAACATATCATGATACTCTACCCCACTTTATTTTGTCACGCCTAAGATTTTGAGGAATGTGTTTTTTTAAGTAGTGGGAAATATTTGGTTAAATCATATTCTTTTAGTGAAATGAAATAGTTTTGTTTTTATTATCATTAATTTATAATTTATTATTGTAGTTTTTATTTTTATATTTTTACAAACGTATATATAATGGTGATGATGGTATATGTTTTTTTAGACAATGATAACCATAACCGTAAAAGTTATAGATAAATATTAATTGGAAAGTTAATATTTCAATATAAAACAACATATTTCATGAATAAATTTACGCCCCAAATTTAAGTATGAAAAATGTTATAAAATGAAAAATTTACACTTTACAATAAAAGTTAATCGTAGTTGTAGACGTTTATTCTTAGGATCTTAGTTCGCTTGCAATATATCCAAGAGGCGGAATACACTAGAATAGAGTTAAACCGAGATATGGGTCGTTTTGGGATCGAATAGATCAAACCTAGAATCAAAACTAGATTAGATCTACACCTAGACGATATATTTCGGTGGTATATGGTGTTAGGGTTCTCTGGAGACGAAAACCTACGACTTAGGGTAAATAAGACGAGTAACCTCAAACAATTAGGCTAAACCCGTATATATACTGCCTACCAGACACACTCGGTCGAGTGTGTCCCTCAGTCGGTCGACTGAGTAGGACAGTCGGTCGAGTGTGTATACACACTCGGTCGACTGTCTGAGCAGTTTAACTTATTGATCATTTAACAAGTTAAGTACGCACAAACACAAATGTAATCAATAGCCTCGAGTAAACTTTATTACATAACCGAAATGTGTTAAACATAAAGACAAACAACGGCTGGAGATTCATGCACCAACAAACTCCCCCTAAGACCTAGCCGTTACACTAAAGCATTCAGTTATCAATCCGTATAAGGATCTGTCACCCAATTCTTCAGATAGCAAAGTTTGACAACTCTGCAATACTGTTCAGCTTGCACACGATTCTCTGGGCGATACAGCATCCTGTTGTAGTCAAGGGTAAACATATCTTCTTCACAGCAATTTCTCAACCAAACTGGATCTAGAACCCTTATACTATCATTTTCATCTCTTCCATCTTTGTCTAACACAATAACCACTTCCTCCGAGCGTTCATCATAATACCACCAACGAAAACGAGGACTGAAGTGCTGCGACATCTTCCTCACGGGAACCTTTCGCATATACTTCACAGGTTGATATTTTACTATCTTCCTTCTGACCCCTGTTTTCCTGTTCGTTCTGTAAGACATCTTCGGAAACTGAGGACGAAAACCTAAGAAATTAGGTGACTGATATGATCTTCTTATCTTACGAACCAAAATATCAGGAATTCCACAATAATCCTGATACAACATCTTAAGTTTGGCCACCTGCATAAACTCAAAATAAGGTAACGTTTTGAATTCGTATGGAGATTTGATATAATCCACTCCATGTTCTTTCTTGATCGCATATAAATCAAATTCTTTAATATAAGCCCAGGCTATTATCTTTCCCTTAACACGTAAACTCTCACAGTGCTCGATAAACTTTAAAAATTGCGGCTCCACCTTAGGCTTCATCACATACTACCTAATCCGCATCATAATCTTCCATTCTTCTCCCAACACTTCAACCCTTTCTTTGTTGATCTTCACCGGCAAGAAACCTTCTGGTAACACACTCTCTTGTTCTTTCTGTTCCTTTTCATTACACTTTCTGTTCAAAAGCTCATCATTCATCTGAAAATAATCAGCAAAAGTTGGAAGATCATCACCAACACCTTCATAATCAGGATAAGGCTCGGTTGGCTCATCCTCAATAACAACTTCATCAAAAATGTTAACACATTCATCAAAAACATCAGTATCACTTATATCATCATCAAAGTTATGAGCCCCTGAAGTCGAAGCTTCGGTTAAAGCTTTTGATGCAGCGTCAGCAGATTCCTTAGCTTGTCGCTCTAGATGCTCCATCAACTCCTGCTCAGTTTCGGTGAGATCCGGAGGGATCTCCCCTTCTTCTAAATCAGTGTAAACAGTAGTGTGATTAAGACGATCCTGCATAGCTAAAAATTCAGAGACTGTTATAACTTGAAGAGGAGTTACATACAGCGGGTTATCCTCCGTGTAGCCTTTAGCAACTTCAACAGCCCTGTCTTCCTCTGCTTCACCAAAAGTAGCAAAAGGATCTGGTTCTCCATATTCCTCTTCAACCACAACCTTTTTATCCCATTCATTTAACCTCTCAGTCAATTCTTGATTTTGAGTCTGAAGAGTCAAGATTTCACCGGCTTGACTTCCCACATTTTTCTCTAGTTCATCAATCTTCAACTGTTGTCGATCAACTAACTTCCTCAACGCAGACATTTCAGTTTCTGTCTTCTTCTTGTCATCATCAGCAGCCTTTTGGAATTTAGCGAAATCAGCAGACAACTGAATCAATCTCCGGTTAAATATTCCTGTCAAATCACTTGAAGGAACCTCAGGATGTTGAGAAGCTTGAACTTGTTGAGAAGATGTAGTTTGTTGTAGTTGAGTGGGTGGAGCTTGAGTAGAACCACCAGTAGCTTGAACAGTCGGAGCAACCTTTGGCTGAGATTTTGTTGTGGAAGATGAACTTCCATCCTTAACCAAAATCTTCAAACGCTTCTGTCTCCCTCTTGTTGACACCTTAGGAGCTTCAGCTAACTTCCTTTTAACCAAATCCACTTCACTCTCATCAAGCACTGTTACATTCTCCTCATCAACTAATCGAGTACCAGTTTGTCTTGGCGGTGGCTGATTCACCTCTTCTCCTCCTTCAATAGTAATATCGGTCTCATCCCCAGAAGTACTATTCTCATAACGACAACTCAATCCTTCCGGACACACGTAATTCTCATTAATCAGATGACCGATCAACCCTTTCTCCGGAACCTCAACCCGGCTCTGCAAAAACCTGTTGAATGATTGATCATTTAAATGATTCTGCTTTAGCTCATCCTCAGGAATTTTCACTAACCCTTGAACTTGCTTCTCAAGCATAATCTGAAGAAACCTCGGGAACACCAGATGAATCTTCCTCTTAACATTCAGAACCATTCCATCAAAAATCACTTGAGAGAAGTTAAAATCAGCGTTCAAAACCAACGCAACAAACATAGATCTGTACTTTGCTATCATCTCATCAAAACCGCCCTGCATCGAGCTCAAACACCTAAGAAGAACGTACGTAAAGTATCGGTACTGTCTTGGAAGCTTCGTACGTTTAACAGCTTTGGTTATATCACCAGTATAACCACATCTTTTTAAACACCTTCTAACTTTCAGAATCGGCAAATCAGTTGGCATATCATCATTATCCGGGAACCCCAAATCTTCCCTGATAGTCTGTGCAGAAATACGAACAATCGTGTTATTGACAGAACTCAATATCACCTTCCTGTTATCTTCAGTAACAACTTGAGCAACCTCCCAGAATGTTCTCTGATGAGAATAATATGGAGTACACTCATCAGTAATAGCTTTAAAGATCCTGGAACGCTTCAAGAATGCAATAATCGGACCAAAACCTCCTCTTTGGGCCTCAGAACCCTTTTCATCAACACATGCAAGTACGTTTGTATCTTCTCGACCAATCAGACCTGGTAACTCAGAAGATAATGGGATTCGTGGTTCGCGTTCTTCATCAGATATCTGCTGTTGTTCTTGAGACATAGTGAATAGCTGAAAAACACTCAAAACAACATAACTAATAAGCATTTACCTCCATGTATCATGAGGTATCTAGTTAATTATACAAATCAATGGATAAACAAACATAACAAGCACATTAACTAATACCCACACAGTTACATCGTTCAGAGGTTATTGTTTATTACACACCATAGTACTAAGGCTAACAGACTAGCCTTATAAAATTACATAATAAACATAATTAAACATAAACACACGAAATCGCAAGCATTAGAATTATCCTTCAATAACTTCCTCTGGGACTGGCTTCAATTTGTAATTCGTGTCCTCAAAGAGATCAAGCTCATCAAATAAATGATTTAAAAGTACGGCATAGGGAAACGGTTTTTTCTCATTATCCAAAGTGTCCTTCATGATGTTAATGACAATCTGACTAAAATTCACCTTGATACGTTCCATAAGACAGTACAACAGAACAGCCTCAATACCAGATAGCAAATCGTCATTTGGATCTCTAAACACCATGTTTCTTTTGATAATCCTCATGTTAGTCACCAAGTCATCCCTAACATCACTATCTCTGATCTCAATTCTATTCGAACCAATTACATATCCTGGCTTAGTGATGTGTGAAGCCACCCCACCAGCATCAAATTTGCTAGAAATCTTTCTAAGATCTTTACTAGGACAATAAATCTTGGATCCCCAGTAATTCAATAGTAAGTGATCTGCAAAGTCATCTATGGTCCACTTATAGGCATTACCAAAGAAATTAGCATGAACATGCTTCTTCTCTATGGTCACACTAGAATAGAACTCTCGGATAAGCTTAGGATAGAAATGATTCCCTATCTGAAGAAATGTTAAGCAATCTAAACCTTTCCACTGATCTTGAGTGATCTGTGTTGCAACAACTTTGGTCTCTACATGGACAGGACTGTGTTTGGCCAAAGCTCTCTTACGTTCAAGATCATATTTCCAAGTTCCACTTAACCTACTACTTGGACCCGACATTCTTAGAGCAAAACTATACAAAACATTCAGTATAACATGATACGAACTCAACAAAACAATCAAAAATAGTAAAATTCAAAAATTAGGGTTTCTATACATTCGGTCGAGTGTGTATACACACACGATCGTGTGTGTCTTCGAACGGTCAAGTGTGTGAACTCACTCGGTCGAGTGAGTCACACACTTGGTCGAGCGTGTTCATCAGATCTGAGAACCCCAATTTTTCAAATCGATCAAATCTGTTGATTTTGCTTCAAGAACAGGTCACTAAAACATCTAAACAGGCCGATTAACAAGTATATAGCATCAATTTTAACAGATTAAGCATGTAAGGCACTCGATTCGTGTTTTGTAATTCTAATATAAAATCAAAGATTAAGAACAAATAGAAACGAGTTAGAATACCTTGTTAGTGGTGCTGTAATCACAAAAGAAAGATGTATCTAAAACTTGAGATCAAAAACTCGATCTACAACTTCGAAAAAAACAGGGTAAAATCCTCTCTATAAATCACCAAGTGTTCTGAGCCGTTTGAGACTCAAACCCTTTTATACCCACAGACACACTCGGTCGAGTGTGTCGCCTACTCGGCCGTGAATGAATACACACTCGGCCGAGTGTGTTTCAAACACATCTCATTATTTCACCAAGTCAGTCGATTGTGTGAGTAGGTCACACGGTCGTGTGTGTACACTCACTCGGTAAACTGTCTTTAGGGTTGAAAACTTAGGAAATTTCGATTTCAATTTCACAAAACCTTCCTTGTCCACTTCCCCTGGGACTGATCTCCACAGTATAAAAACAAATACACTTTGTTCCTTTAAGCTCTAAACAATTTATTCTCTAATTTAATGTAAAACATAGGATTCCTCTCACAGTGAACCTTTCCGAGAACTGAGTTGCTAGGCTTAATAAACAAAACAGAAAATCACATGCAACTAACTTATGAATGCAAATATTTTCGATTTTTCAGATAAGAATGCAAATGCAAATTTACAAAGCGAACTACTGTACAAGATTCAGCGTGTCATAATCAACAGTATTATTACAGACATAGTAAATAATTAACCTTACCGGTCTGTAAAAACCACCTTCTAACATCAAGTTCATTACACTAAAGCATAAGCAGATAAATGATGTTACTAGCACGAAAATAACTAATACAGCTTTTCATGAATCACACTAGGAGGGGCATAACACATGTATTAGTGAGTTAACATATCAAATTGAGTTAATCGAATGATTCGGGGATCAGAACTGAACTATGTTGACATGTTATTTCACAATTTATTGATTATCGTATTTGATAAAGCATATACACAATGACTTTCAAATATATCAGTAAACCTTTACCAACTTTCACCCTAGACTTCGATGATCACGTTATATTAATTACTTTAACATTTTTCAATGCCAGATTTTGATCACAAGGTCAGTCCTCATTTGAGATCGCACGATGTTTCAGGTAGAACAATTGAGCACAATATGTTGACGTTGTCCTCTTATCACATCAATGTACTTTCAATCTGATTGGACAGAACCATCTCACGATGTTTCTAGCAACCCTGTCTGCCATGAGCTTCTACCTTAAACTTACACTTTTCGTTTCAGATAACATTGTGTGTCTCAAATTTATTGCATACTTTATCAAGACGCATACCGGCCGCTATAAACCCCATACTTAAACGGAAATTGTATGATGTATGAAGTTGGATGGATGGTAGTGATAAATATATTTGAGTGATGGAACGCCAAGATACCTTCCAGAAGATATTCCCCTATCCAGGTAAATAGGTACAATCCCATACCACAGACAAAAGAAGTAAAGTTCACCAAATGTGAGGTGAACTGAATGATTAAAGTTCTCTGTATCTGATGATCTGATAAATTGCTCCCCCTCGAATGTAGAGAACTAAACCTTCCAAACAATTCTCTGATTGTAATATCTGTTGTCTCTGAAGCTTTGTTCAATTCTGGATCCATGATTCTCTTGCAGTAATGTGATGCATCATTTTATTTACAACTTTGACTAAATAAACATAAGCATAACATAACTTGCATCATTTTTTTTTTTTTTTTGGATTTTCTGATGTTGCCTTTTCTCCATAAATAAAACAAACAAAATAAATAAATAAATACAACTATACAAGATGATGATGCAACACTGTCGTTGACTTTAGTAGAAACTACACGGAAAACCAAACTTCTGATGTTGAAATCTAGAACCCGATGACGTTGCAAGATACAAATCATTATGTGTCTGTGAAACAAGACTGCACTTCTCAACCCTTTTAGAAAAAACACCTCCCTTTGGGCACCCGATATGTATGTTGTTGAACTTCGGTCCAAGTAATAAAGGTAAATAGAAACAAGTATGCATCCTAGACAAAGTATGCTCACCTTGGGGACTCACAAAATTATCCTTTGCTACCGAGTATAAATCGTAGTAGGGGAGACCTCAATCGTCTGTTGAGTTTCTGAACAATCATTTCTCAGTACATATTCAGTGATAAGTAGGTGACTACCCTCAACCGCTGTAAATCTTTCCATGATTTCCTCATCATGATATTTACGTTTGTTAGTGTGATCATCTCTATCTAGAATTAGGCCAATAAAGTCCACTTACACATTATCAGTCATCCTGTATTACTCGTTGTTCACAACTTACATGTCATTCAGTATTGCAATCACTTCCCCATAACATAGAATAAGTAACTCATTTTCAGGTTTTTCAATTTTTATGGATAAAAATTGAAAAACATAAGCAAACATGCATAAATATCATGAAATACTAACCTATCATGCAAATGACACGAGAACATGCAAAAGACCTGCAAACTACCATGCAAAGCTACACATATTATACAAGAAGTTTCAAGTTCTTCACAACTCAGTCTCATGGTTAGGTTCCTCTGTGTTAGGAACCTCAGTTTCAGGAACCACGTCAGTAAGCAATTTAATACCTATTTCCTTTAACAGAAAATCAAAGCGTGGTTTATCAAAAGCTTTTGTGAAGAGATCAGCCCTTTGGGTTGTAGTGTCTATCTGCACTACATCTATCAGCTTTTTCTCATAGCAATCTCTAATGAAATGGTATTTAATCCCTATATGTTTCATTTTAGAATGATTTACAGGATTTTTAGTGACAGCTATGGCAGCAGTATTATCAACATAAATAGGAGTGTTAGAAATTTGCAAACAGTAGTCACGTAGTTGTTGTTGAATCCAGATAACCTGAGATGTACATCTGGCCGCGACAATGTATTCTGCTTCACAAGTGGACTGAGCCACTGTTGTCTGCTTCTTACACTGCCAAGTAACTAGTTTGCTACCAAGGAACTGACAATCTCCTGATGTTGACTTGAAATCCTTCTTGCACCCGTCATAGTCAGAATCACTGTAGGCTGTGAGATCAAACCCATCCTCACACGGATACCATAACCCTAAACTCAGTGTATCTTTCAAATACCGCAGAATCTTCTTAACCACCAACATATGATGAACATTAGGATTCGCCTGATAACGGGCACATAGACAAACCGCAAACATGATATCTGGTCGAGAAGCTGTAAGATACATTAGAGAGCCTATGATTGCCCTATATAATGTTTGGTCCACTAAGGCACCCTCACAATCAGGTGATATCCCATGATTCACAGACAACAGAGTCTTAGCAGGTCTTTCTGCTTCCATTTGAAACCTCTTCAGAATATCAGCAACATACTTAGTTTGATGCAAAAAGATACCTTTATCCGTCTGAGCTACCTGCAGACCTAAGAAAAACTTTATCGTTCTCATTGAACTCATTTTGAACTTCTGCTGCATGACCTTCTCAAACTCATCAACCATTCCCTGATCTGTTGACTCGAAGATAATATCATCAACATAAACCTACACTAACATAAGATGGTGTCCCTTCTTCTTAATGAAAAGTGTTTGATCAATGACACCTCTCCTAAAACCGTTTTCAATCATGTAGTTGGACAACGTTGCATACCATGCTCTAGGAGCTTGGTGAAGACCATAAAGTGCCTTTTCAAGTCGATAAACCTTTTCTGGGAAATGCGGGTCTTCGAAACCAGGTGGTTGTTCAACAAACACTCTTTCATTGATCTCGTCGTACAAAAATGCGCTTTTAACATCCATCTGAAAAACTTTAAATCCCATGAAGGATGCAAAGGCCAAGAAAATCCTAATAGCCTCCAGTCTCGCTACCGGAGCAAATACCTCATCATAGTCAATTTCAAGGATCTGCTGATATCCCTTCACCACCAATCTAGCTTTGTTTCTGATAACAATACCCTGTTCATCCTTCTTATTTTTCAAAACCCATCGAAGACCATAGGACACACAACCATGTGGTGGATTGGCTAGCTTCCAAACCTTTAAATGTTTAAATTGTAACAGCTCCTCTTACATTGCACTAACCCACTCGTCAAACTGCAATGCCTCATAAGCATATTTAGGTTCCATTTGACACACATAACATGAGTGAGCATGTACAAATATTCTTCCTTTCTTATTCAACAATGAATAAAAAGCTATTACCACATTCGCACTCTCTGTCTGAACATCTTCTGCTACTGTTGAACTTACACTTGTCACGGGAACCTCTGATGTAGTCGGTACTCCAGATGTAGAAGCTTCATTAGACTTCGCTTGAGGAATACTAATGTGAGGAATGCCTCTTGAATCCACATAATAATCATCAAGACGTTTAGGTGGAAGAATAACACGATTGGATCTACGTACACCTCCTGCTTCAGTTGGCGGTTCAGTCACTGTTAAAGTTGGTGGTTGATTATATAGAGGATTAAGATGTTCCTCTGACAGTTGCGTTCGACTAACTTCCTCGTCATCTTCAAGCTCACTATCTTCATCTGTAAATACTACCCCGTCCTCATTTGAATCAAAATCACCTCTAACACTCTGCGGACTTGGTTGTAAGCTAGAAATCGGATTATGAACCTGCGCTGGAATAGTGATAACATTCTCAGAAGATTTTTGAGAATCAAACAATATCTGAGTCAAAACTTCTTCATCTGTAGCATCTGGTGGAAGATTGAAGGAATCAAATAACTTATCATATTCAAACTGCCATGCGAACCCTTTACTAACACGAGGTGGAGCATTGCGTTGAATATCAACCACATAACGTTCTTCCACACACTTTGACTCAGTATTATACACCCGTTTGTTCGGATTCCCATATCCCAAGAAGATACCAGAGATCACCTTTGAATTAAATTTTCCTCCAGCGTCTCGTACCAGAATAGTACAAGGTGCACCAAAGGCTTCAAAATGTTTAATGTTCGGCTTTCTCTTGTGTAACAGTTCATACCATGTTTTACCATGTCTCTTCACCACTAGAACTCTGTTCATCACGTAGCATGCAGTACTCACGGCTTCATCCCAGAAAACAATTGGAAGACATGAATATGCTAGCATTGTTCTTGTGGTTTCAATTAGAGTCCTATTCTTTCTTTCAGCAACACCGTTTGATTGAGGTGTATAAGCAAGACTGAACTGTTGTTGTATCCCCTTCTCATTGCAGAACTGCAGCATCTGATTGTTCTTAAATTATGTACCATTATCAGTACAAATCTTTCTCACTTTCAAGTTATACAGACTTTCGAGCTTCAGAATCAACACTTTAATATGATCGAAAGTATCTGACTTATGCTTCAACATCACAACCTACGAGAAACGGGAATATTCATCAGTAACTACCAAACAATAAGACTCTCCGGTGAGAGTTTTACAATTAAATGGACCAAAGAGATTCATATGCAGCAACTCCAAGGGGATATTGACAGAATGATGCTTCTTGGTAGTATGTGACTTCTTAGTCTGTTTCCCCTGTTTACACGGAAGACAAACTTCAGGAATATGAAAACCCTTGACATTCACACCATCCACTAATCCATTGTGGACTAGATTATTCATCTTCCTTAGACTCAGATGACCCATACGCTTGTGCCAAATAATCGACTCCTGTTCAGTAGCTTTAGAGATGAAAGCCTGATGGCCTGTAGCTGCTTTAACATGAGCCTTTCGCATATCAAGAATATAGAGATCCTTGCACCTCGGAGCAGTCATCAGAATCATGTCTTCCGGAATTACAAACTCTTTTCTCAAAATATAGCAAAACTTATCATCAAAAGCAATGGTATACTTTTTGTCAGCAACTTGTGAAACTGAAAGCAGATTGTTTGACATCTGCTCTACATAATTAACTTTATCAAAGCTGATGTTCTCATTAGCAATAACATCCTGAGCAGTAATAAATCCTCCTTCACTACCTGCAAAAGAAACTGGTCCTCCATCTACTATTTTTACATTAGAAAGCAAAGACAAGTTCCCTGTCATGTGCCTGGACGCCCCACTATCAACAATCCAAGTACTGCAGTGTGGATTGTAGGCGACCTGCACATTAAAGTAAGAGGGTTAGTTAGAAAGGGCCACCCATGCCCTAATGGCAGTGGGTTTCCCATCAACACCAACAACTGGCAACTCCTCCCATTGTCCTTTAGATCCAGAAGGACCTTGAGGATTTTAAACACCCATAACTTCTGATTTAGGTTTCCAAACTGTGTTATTCGGTAATGGTTTTCTATAGTAATCATTAGTTTGAAAAACCTTTGTTTCATTTGTTTTCACAGAAGAAGATTTAAGCACCGGTGAAGGTGATCTCCTATTAAAGGAACGATTTGGACTAAGATCAACCTTTCTTCAGGGTGTCTGTCGAATGGGTCTACAATTTACAGCCCTGTGTCCCAACCTCCCACAATTGAAGCAGTTAACATTATCAAAATCATGAGAATGTAACAATTTGCGTCTAATTGGTGCAAACTGTCTCCTAGGTGGTTCAGTATGTTGTCTAGTCATAGGGGGTGACGAGACTTGTTGCTTAACAATCTGTCGACTACCACGCGGAACATACTTGGACACATTACCAGAATTGGAACTCTCACCTTTTGGTGGTTGTTCTACCTTAGGACCTGTTTCGTCTATCCTTCCCTTACTGAAAAACTTAGATGACACTCCCTGAGTGTTCTTCTTCTTATTCTGTTTGGGAGTCACAGTGCTCTTAGACTGAGCCTTTTGACTTTCAGTCATCTTACTAGCATTAGCAGGGTTTTTCAGAATGGTAACCGGTTTAGTGACAAGCTTAAAAGGTTTGCTGTCTTTCTCAGTGTCGATATCAGTATCTGACTCTATTTCATAGACAACATCTAAAGGTTTCTTTGACTCAACTACCTTACCAGAACTCTCAACAGGTGTTTCCTTAGGCTTACCATATCCTGGTTCTACAACTGGACCCTTACATTTCTCAACCGGTTTGTTAATATACTCACCCAAAAGTGGTGGGGCAACCTGGTCATAACCTAAACCCTGATGTTTAGGATGATTCAAAGTCTGTTTCACATAAGACATCTTCTACCAATTGTCAATCCTAGCTTTCTCAGACTCGTATTTCAACTTAAAGGAATCCTTTTCTGCCTTAAGAGTCTCTATCTGTCCCAAATACATAGTAATCACTTTTCCATCATCTATAACAGTTGATTTTAAGTGACCTACCTGATTTTCTAAAGACTTAATCACATCAACATAGTCTTTCTGTTTATCACATCAACATAGTCTTTCTGTTTATTAAGGTAGAAAAGCGCATCATCATAGTTCTTTTTATTAGTCTGATTCTCCAAACTTATGTTCTTAAGGTCAATTCTAAGCTTAGGACAAGTCTCACATGTAACAGATATCTCATTAAGCTTAGTGATAACACATTCAAGCCTCTCAATTTCCTGTTCATAACCAATGCATTTAGAACAATTAGAAACTGAGTCATTACATACCTTATCATTACCGGACGTGTTAGCCATGAATGCATAGTCATTTCTTCCAACCTGAGAATCTGCATCTGACTCTGATTCTGACTCTGATTCTGACTCTGAGCTCATACTTTCCGAGTAATCAGCCTCATAACCTCCTTTACCCTCACCTTGAGCTGAACAAACTTGACTCTGAACCGTAACAATCTTCTCATCACCACTCTTAAGATCACAGTTGAGCAAATGTTCCAACTCTTTCCTGAACCAAGTACCAACATGACAACTCATCCCCTCTTCTTCATTAGACGAGTCAGTAGTAAACTCAAGATCTGATAAGTCCTGAGCTTTGCAAAACTTATCATATAACTTATCTTTAATCCTCTTCCTGAAGCAGAATTTCATAAGCTCTTCTGCTCTCTTCAACCTAGCATCACATTTGCACACATAGCATGTGCAATTCGGATTATCCTTACCAGTACAACTAGCATTTTTCTGAAACAATTATTTCCTCTTCAATTTCTACTTCGCTTTTACCTACAAACACAACGTTAGCTTTCTGTGTATCTACCGAGATGGACCAGTCACATACTTCATCAGCATACGTTGTAGTCAAAGCCTTAGATTGAACAGAACCCGAAGATTCTTTCTCTACAATTACATGTTGTGGAGTAACTGAGATGGTTGTCTGGTGAAAAGGATCATGAAAACCAGGCTTGGGTGGTCTCGTGCAAGTTTTCTTAAAATGACCATATTCATCACAATTGTAGCACCTAAACTTTGACATATCAAAACCAAACTTCGAATCGCGATTTAAACTCAACTATCTTTGTCCTGTTCTCTTCAAGTACTTTCTAGCACGTCTTACAATGCTACCCATACAGTAGAGTATATCCATTCTCTCAAGCTCGTCCTCATCAATCTGATCATAGTCTTCATTTTCAAGATGACTATTAAGCACTTGTCCACCAATCATATCGTTGTATAAGTTAACAACAATAGCTGCCAAGGCCATATCTTCCTGAATAGATTCGCGAGATCTCTTCTTGATATTCTCAGTTTGAAACACAGGAGTCTGAGTCTGAGTCTGTTGGATCGGAGAATCTTCAATCATCTTAATTGTAGAATTCTGAGTTTGTAGTTTAGCATTAAAGTAGCCGGACTGAGACGATGGTGCAGATATTTGTGAAGCATTGGCTATTATGTATGCTGTCTGTAGTGGAGCATGAGTACCAGAAGATGTCCCAATAGTGGACGCCGCAGCAGCTACAGAACCAAGTCTCTTTCTCTTTGCTTCATCCTGAATGTCCTTCTCCATCAACTTCGAAGTAAAAGCTGTTAGTGTCAATGGACGACCTGATGAACTGTACCTATTCTGAATCTTTTCTATCTCATGATCTCACTTTTCTGGAAGACTATCTTTCAACACCCTTACTGCCTATTCATCAGGCACCTCAATCCCATAATCTGCCATCTCTGCAACCAATAACCGATATCTCTCCAAAGTTTGTCCTAGAGATTCTGATGGAAGAGCTGCAAACACTCTCCACTCATCCTTCAAAACCTTACCCTTAGTCGTACGATAAGTAGCTGTACCTTCTGTTGCAGATTGAAGAGCCAACCAGATAGTATACGATGTTTTGTTTCGGTTCTTAAATTGCTGAAAAATCTCCTTTGACAAAGCTTGGGTTAGCTGAGCATAACATCTACACTCAAGATTGTACTCCTCACGCTCTGTAGGACTAAACTGTGAAGTTTCTTTGGGTTCACCATCTGCTCCGCATGGCCATACATACGGATTCTCAATACATTCCCAAAGTCTATAATCAACACCGTTTAAGTAAATAACAAACCTAACTTTCCAGTCCAAGAAGTTCTTAAGATTGTCAAGTCTAGGTACTTTATTTGATGAACCAGATTCACTTTCATTAAGTAATAGTTTTGTAGACCAGGTGCAATTACTAACGCACTGTATTCATTCATCATTTGTTCGTTTGTGTCAGACATTTTAACTGATTGAGTATTAAATTTAAGGTTAATTATGAGGTGTTTAAAGTCACACGGTCGATTGTCCTTGACACACGGTCGATTGAATGAGACACAGGGTCGGGTGTATGACTCACACGGTTGATTGACTGACTAAATTTTGGCAGCACTTCGTTACAAGCTGAGCCTTGGGTATTAGTAACTCACACGACCGATTGTCTATCTCCCACGGTCGGTTCACTATCTCACACGGTCGAGTGACTAACTCACACGGCCAACTGACTTTAGGAAACTAACACGGCTCTGGTAAAACTCACACGGTCGGTTGAACTACTCACACGGTCGATCTAAGGACTCACTCGGTCGGTTGTCAGGACACACACGGCCGAATGTGTTCTTGACAGGAGCAGGTCGACTATTAGGGTTTTCTAGACAAAAATCGATTTTGCAATCGATTATGGATGAAAAACACAAAACCAACACGTAGACAACAATAGTGATGACTCCAGAAACACCTTTTGACAATAAAGACACCAACAATAACGTAGAAAAAAAACAGATTAATTGACTAAAAACCCAAAAACACCAAAAACACCAATTTTGACCTAAAAATGATTTGATCAAGCAAAACCAGAGACTCCAGCTCTGATACCACTTTGTAGACGTTTATTCTTAGGATCTTAGGTCACTTGCAATCTATCCTAGAGGCGAAATACACTAGAATAGGGTTAAACCGAGATATGGGTCGTTTTGGGATCGAATAGATCAAACCTAGAACCAAAACTAGATTAGATCGACACCTAGACGATATATTTCGGTGGTATATGGTGTTAGGGTTCTCTGGAGACGAAAACCTACGACTTAGGGTAAATACGACGAGTAACCTCAAACAATTAGGCTAAACCCGTATATATACTGCCTACCAGACACACTCGGTCGAGTGTGTCCCTCAGTCGGTCGACTGAGTAGGACAGTCGGTCGAGTGTGTATACACACTCGGTCGACTGTCTGAGCAGTTTAACTTATTGATCATTTAACAAGTTAAGTACGCACAAACACAAATGTAATCAATAGTCTCGAGTAAACTTTATTACATAACTGAAATGTGTTAAACATAAAGACAAACAACGGCTGGGGATTCATGCACCAACAGTAGTCTTTAGAACCACGTTTATATATATATATATATATATATATATATATATATATATATATATATATATATATATATATATATATATATATATATATAGTAATAAAAATACGAACAGGGCTTTAGTTATTGTATAAATACTCGATTACGGGATTTGGAATAATTTCATTATAAAATGAATATCACCATATATCAGTTCATTTGTTGTACATTTCGAATAAGCTAGCACAACTCTTACATCCTTTAAAGCTTTGTTGATCGCCGAGATTATATAGTAAGAACTCAATGTTAATTAACATAAAGTTCTACATTGGTTAACATTTTAGTAGTTTGATACACTTTTAAGTTATTGTTTTAAAGAGGACGACTAGGTAATTAGAAGATTAATGAATTTAAATTTATCAGATTAGATTTGAACCTTTTCACAAATATTATTATTATTATTTATTATTAACTATTAAAGAGTACAGAGTATTTAATATTAACTACTTGGTATTAATATTATTTATTATTAACTACTATGTATTATTTATCAGGAATGATTGGAGATAGCTTTTTGATGCTTACAAATTTATTACTCCATACATGTTATATCTGATTTGAATGATTCAATATTATGGACAATTACAAGTAACGATCGATACACTTTTTTTTTTTTTTGGCACAAAAGTAAAAATACATTAACCACCAAAGAACATACAAGGGCAGGACATACCCTCGGACCCAAAACACAGAAAACATACAAAACATACAAAACACCAAAACAAAACAGGATACACCAAACAAACTAAAAACTTAATCCAAAACAAATTTGAAATTCTCCCACTTTAACTTCCACATAGAAGCAGCTTGAAGAACTATAGCTAATTTCTTTACTTTCAATAATAGCATCTTCAATCTAATATGCTCTTGAATACAATTAGAAAGCTCAGCTACATCCCTTTCTTGAACAATCTATCATTTCTTTCATGCCATATAAAATATATACAAGCTGCCAAAACAACTCTGTTGAGAATACACGAAATGTTATTCGAATAAGGATACTGGGATAAGGATTGCACAATATCCTTAACCTGATTTTGTAAAAATTATATTACCTGTTGTAGATCGTTCTACCAGATGGCTCAACGTTATTCCGATTAAGCTCAATATCTTCATCTGGAGGGTTAGTCTAGATCGAATTCCAATTAGGCTAAATCTATCGTGACGTGGATAGGATATTCCTGTGATGGTTGTCCGTGTTGTTCTTGCGGTATTGAATTAACGAATCATTTACTGTTTGATTGTGTGTATCAAGAGACATTGGGTGTAAAATAAGTGTTTGGACCAATGTGAATGTGCACTTATTTTTTAATTGGGTTGGTTTTATTATCTGGTTTGATAACTGGGTCGCGGATAAATGGATTAATTTTCGGGCTTACGTGATTGTTGCAACATGCTTATGGGTTATTTGGAGATATAGAAATAGTGTCGTTTTCTAGAATTCGAAGATGAAAGAGAAGATTTATTTGACATTATTAGATCTTCTTCATTTTATTGGATGTCTAATTGAAGTAAAGAAAATGTTAATTTATTAGATGTCTCATAGAAGTAAAGAGCATGTTAATTGGAATAATTGGCTACTAAAGCCGTTGTAATTTGTTGTATATTGTGTTTTGTTCCTTTAGTTTCTTGCTAGAGGAATAATAAAAGTTGATTTGCCGTTAAAAAAAAAACTACTCGTATTAAAGAGTTATATTAAACAACATGTCGGATTAAGAGTACTACAACTAGCTTCAATTTCTCTGTCCGGTTAACAAGTTTTTAAAGTTCGTAGCTTGTTTGAACTAGTATGTAAAAGTTACAATCTCATTTTGATGTTTTCAAGAATTTTTCTAACGACGCTTTTGTAACAGTTGTTAATGTGTTTAAAGGTACATAATCTCAACTTTAAAACTAAGTACTGTAATCAGTTCAGATAAAAAAATACACTGTTAAGGAAAAGTAATTATCAAATTGTACTTCTTTTAAATAAAAGGTTTATGATGAGAGAGAATTATAGAGAGAGAGTTTCAAACACGAGGGGTGAGGAATCAGGCGGGCACGAGTGGTAATCGAGGGAAATACAATGGAGATTCTAGGATCGATTATAGGTGGATATTCGGTTCACGATTGACGTCGTTCATGTTCTTCAATTTTCCAGAAAGTTGGGGAATCACAGATCTATGGAGAGTGTTTAAAGGGTATGGATCAGTAAGGGATATATACATTGCAAGAAACCGGCTCAGGAATGGCCATAGGTTCACCTTCGTCCGTTTTGGGGAGGTGAAAGAAGAAGACAAGCTTCTAAGAGGGCTGGAAAGTATCAGATTTGGTGACGGAATGATTAGGGTTTTCAAAGCTACCACAAGAAAGAAGGAACCAGGTTAGAACAAAAACCCTAATCACCAACATATTGGATTCGCAAAACAAGGGTACCCTAATCGATCACATAACAGCCATGTCAAGGATGGAAGATCTTTCAGGGATGCGGTTCATAAAGTTGGTGACCTAAGAGATGTGCTAGATAAAAAACATGAAAGAAGAAATAACGAATCAACCTCTAAAGATGAGGCGAATGGAGACTTGAGGGATAAGTTGAATCGAAACAAAGATAGCTGTAGGCATAATCATCCAAACAACAGGTACAATCGGTATAGTGCCGCAAAAATTGTGGAGATTAAAGATGAAGATAGCAATGATTCAATTCTCAAATCAGCCATCATTGGGTCCGTGTTGTCTCTTGAACTTCTTGGAAAAATTGATAAGTTATGTATGATGGAGGGTCTGGAAAAATTATGCGATAAAATACCTAGGTGGACTCCAAGTCATGTTGGTCATGGATAACCCAACAACCGCATTGAACATAATGTCAAACTCTCAGCATTCAATTCGTAGTTGCCTAAAAGTTATTCATAGTTGGGAAGATATGTGTTATAATGGAAGATTAACATGGTTATCGATTAGAGGTGTCCCGATTTCATGTTGGAATGAAAACACCTTTAAATCTATCGCCATATGGTGGGGTTCAATATTGGATACTGAGAATTGCAGCATCATTGACAATCAACATCAAAATCTCATAGTAAGAAAAGTCCTGGTGAAATGTGCATCCTCAAAACCAGTAAATGAGCAGATCATGTTAAAACACAAATCAAAAGTTGTCCATGTTAGTGTCTTTGAAGAAGGAGGTAAGGAAGTTGAAATTGACATTTTCAACTTAAGGGTTACAGAAGATAAAGATGTTTCAACCCCAATCTCTCCAGAATCGGATGCTAGTAGAGGAAGTAGATTAGATGAAGACGATGATTCAAGTGATAACGAAAACTTTGATGACGACGGGGACACCTACAACTCAGACGAAGATGATGAAGATCCCATTATACGATCGTAGTGATTGTAATTCCGACAACAAGCAAGATGGTGACCGGAAAATTAGGGTTGAAGATCAAGTGTCATGTTTGGGGGATGGTGAAAAGGCACATAGCAATTATGATGGGGGTCCCGAAAAAGATGCTAGGGTTGATTTCCCACGCGAGGCTGACAAAGATAATGATGATGTTGAAGTTGTCTTGGAAACCCAAGCCACGCATGACAGAAATCAAAAGTCGGATTTCAATGCTACCAAAACCGTTAAACCTAATAACCCCTCCCATTTCCCAAACTCATCAACCAAATCACCTAGCCCATGTCCTGGCCCAATCCCTAGCCCACGTATACCTGCAAACCAACCATCCAATCCAACTTTCTCCGACCCAAAAAACAAACCCACAAAAACTCCTTTTTCGGACCCTATCAAAACCTCTAAACCTTCCAATATACATTACCCCATGTGAAGTTATTCAGATCCCAAAAAGACATCACATGTTGGGCCTGTTAAGATTTGCTCTAAGCTCATTAAGCCTAATTTTGTTTCCCAGCCCATCTATACACATAATCCAATTCCTGAAACCAAAACTAAAAGTCAAGATCAATTCACATCAAATCCCTCACCTCGGATCCCACACTCGACAGTACCAAATTCACAACCTAATCCTAATTCATCTCCCCTTTCGCCACCATCCAACTCAACCTCTGTTGCTCTTCCGTCTTCCCTTTCACCTACACCTAGTCCAATCTCCAAATTAAACCTTGAAGACCAAACTGATTCTCCTTGTCCACCTTGCACGAAAGCCAAACCAATGTCCAGAATTAGCAACCAACATAATGCCAAACACAAACCCAGAGTGAGTAACTCTTCCAAAATGAGCAATCAACATAACAGGAATCGTTCTTCTTATAGTGTATGCCTCAATTGCATCCGTAACACCCCAGCAAATTGGAAGTCTTCCTCAAGGCTTATGCATATGAAGTCTATTGCTCGTTTGGGTAGTACCAGGAATAAAAGGGAAGCATGCCAAAAATGTCGGCCTGGAACATCCAATCCAATTCCCAAATCTTCAAGGATGGTGGGATCCCATTCGATTTCACAAAAGTCTGTCTCATCTACAAGCATCAATAAAATCAATAATGGTGGCAAGACATGCTCGAGTAACAGCGAAGAGGTACACGAGAATGGAAGAAAGCTCGGCTTGAAATGGCCGGATCAAAAGGGACAAAAATAGTAAGCCCCTGTCCTTAATCTTCTCGAAGTTTTTTGTTTATCATGAAGATTATATCTTTAAATTTTAGAGGCTTCGCCAAAGATGGAGCTTTTGGGTGGGTAAAGAATTTGTGTAGAGATGAAAAACCAGACATCGTGGCTTTTCAAGAGACGAAACTAAGTAATGTGAGTAATTTTTGGGCTTCTAACTTGTGGTGGAATAATAGTGTAGGCTTCGTTCAAAAGAATGCAATAGGATACTCGGGTGGGATAATGCTATTATGGGATGTTAATTCTGTTTGTGTAGAAGATTTTGTAGAAGGAGAAAATTTTATTGCAATTAAAGGCTCTTGGGTAAGCTCGAACAAAGAAATGGCGGTTGTTAATGTGTATGGACCGCATGATGATGCGGGTAAAAAGAGAATGTGGGAAGCATTAGAAGGGTTATTGAGAAAAGTAGACACAAGTTCGCTTTTGTGTGGAGATTCAACGAGGTAAGAGAGGAAGAAGAAAGAGTTAATAGCAATTTCATTCCAAGTCGGGCTTCAAGATTTAATAATTTTATTCTAAATAATGATCTAGTGGAAATTCCTCTCGGTGGTAGAAAATTTACAAGAGTGTGTGATAATGGGTTTAAGATGAGCAAACTTGATAGATTTCTTGTATCCGACAAATTTCTTAATCTTTGGGATGACTTGTCGGCTATTGTTTTAGATCGGAAATTCTCGGATCATTGTCCCATAGTCTTAACTCTTAAGAGATAGAGTGATTGATTTTGGGCCCAAACCGTTCAAGTTTTTTAATGAATGGTTAAATATGGAAGGAGTTGATAATGTTATCAAGGAAGCATGGAAGGTAGAAGCTAAGGAGAATAGAATGGATTGTGTCTTCCGAAACAAGCTAAAAAATGTAAAAAATGCCCTCAAAGAATGGAAAAAGAAGAGCTTCAATGGTATAGATCAAGAAATTAAAGATTTCAAGGCTAAAGTAGATGGTTGGGAAGTAATCGCTGAAAATAGATCTTTAAATGAGGAAGAACGTTTAGAATGGATGGAATGTAGGAAACAATGGCTAAGCAAAGAAAGATCAAAAGCAAATATGTTACGACAAAAAGCGAGAATCAAATGGATAATAGAAGGTGATGAGAACTCGAGCTTTTTCATTCAATTATTCGAAGGAACTACAACAGGAATAATATTAGAGGACTTGTAATAAATGGAGTTTGGAACGAAAATGTGGGTGATATTATGGGTGCGGTTCATAATCACTTTAGTCGACAATTTGAGAAAAAAAGTGACAACAGGCCTTCGATGTCCGATTTACACTACCAAGTTCTGACAGATCAGCAGGTGACGCAGCTTGAACTCCCCTTCACGATAGATGAAACATTTGAGGCTTTAAAAGATTGCGCAAGTAACAAAGCCCCGGGTCCCGACGGGTTTAACATGCGTTTCTTCAAAGAATATTGGGATACGATAAAGAATGATCTAATGAACGCTATATCTTGGTTTTGGGAGAAGGGTGAAATCTCAAAAGGTTGTAATGCTTCATTTATATCCCTAATCCCAAAAACAAAAGATCCTCTCGGTCTTAACGATTATCGACCCATTAGTCTTATCGAAAGTTTTTATAAGATAGTATCGAAAATGCTATCTAATAGAACACGACGGGTTATTCCTAATGTGGTGGGTATTGAACAGAGTGCTTTCTTAAAAGGCCGTTATATCTTAGATGGAGTCCTAATTGCTAACGAGACAATAGACTTTTATCGAAGAAATCATAAAAAGGGGTTGATTTTCAAAGTTGATTTCGAGAAGGCCTTCGATAGTCTTGATTGAGATTATTTAATCGAAGTTATGAAGTGCATGGGTTTCGGGGATAGATGGTGCAAGTGGATATTGGCGTGCTTGAGTTCGGCTTCGATTTCGATTCTCGTCAATGGTTCCCCGACTATGGAATTCACCATGGGGAGAGGGGTTAGACAAGGAGATCCTCTCTCCCCGTTCCTTTTCATCATGGCGGTTGAAGGACTAAACATCCTAGCAAAAGCTGCGGTAGATAGAGGTTTATACAAAGGGGCGGAAGTCGGAAATAATAATATTGTTGTCTCGCATCTTCAATATGCGGACGACACCATTTTTTTCGAGGATTGGAGTTATGACAACTTGAGAAGCCTCATGAACTTGCTTAAATGTTTTGAATTAACATCGGGTCTAAAAGTCAATATAAGCAAGAGTTGTATCTATGGAGTTGCATTAGTGAAAACGAGTTGTCCACGTTAGCACACCACTTCGGTTGTAGAATTGGGAATTTCCCATTCATGTATCTTGGGCTTCCTATCGGGTGTAGAATGAAAAATATAAAAGATTGGGAAATTGTCATCAAGAAATTTAAAGATAAACTATCAGATTGGAAATCACGCTCGATTTCATTTGGGGGTCGAGTAACACTTATTAAATCGGTTCTCTCGAGTCTTCCATTGTATTACTTTTTGTTATACAGTGCCTCGCCATGTGTGATTAAAGAACTTGAGCGAGTGAGGAGAGATTTTTTTTGGGGTATTTTCGGGGAGGGAAACAAAATTAAATGGGTCAAGTGGGAGAAAATTATGTTGCCATATTCGGATGGAGGGCTCAATATGGGCTCTCTAAATTGTAAAAACTTAGCCTTATTATGCAAGTGGTGGTGGCGGTTCCATAATGAATCTACATCTTTATGGGCCAAAGTCATTGCTAGCATATATGGGCCTTGTGGGGGTATTAATCTTAATCCCAGTGCCTCACAGATTTCTTTTTGCAGCTCCTGGTGTTATATTCTTCGTGCAGGCAGAGCACTTTCATCATTAGGAATCCCTTTCAGTAATTCTTTCAAGAAGGTGATAGGCGACGGGTCATCAACGCTTTTTTGGAAAGATTTGTGGATTGGAGATACACCCCTAGAGTTAAAGTTCAACAGGCTGTATCAATTGGAAACAAACAAAGACTGCAGGGTGTGTGATCGAGTTTCATGGCTAGATCAGGGCCTGCTTTCGAGTGGGAATGGTGCAGAGTTCCGATGGGCAGAACCAGAGGCGAACATGATAACCTCATTCAACTGATCACAGGATTTTCGCCAAGTTGCAGCAGCTCAGATTCTTGGAGATGGGTCATGTCAACAAACGGCATCTTCACAACAAAGAAATTAAACAACATAATCATAGATAAAGTGTTTGAAGGCGAGAAAAGTCAACCCGAAATAAGTCGAAACCCTTTAATCCCAAAAAAGTGGAGATATTTATTTGGAGAGCGCGGAAAAAAAGACTTCCGAATTTGTGCGAACTCGATAAGCGCGGAGTAGATCTTCATTCGGTAAGATGCTCGATTTGCGATGGTGATGTTGAAAACATTGATCATGCCTTAATTTTTTGTAAAAATACCTATGATGTTTGGTCAAGAATTTATAAGTGGTGGGATTTGGGACCATATGTCAATACGAGTATAGCCGAAACATTTGCAGGATCAGTTAACCAAAATATGTCGAAGATCGGGGCATACATATGGCAAGCGGTCAAGTGGATATGTGGATATCTTATTTGGAGAAACCGCAACTCAAAGGTTTTTAAAAATAAGAGTTCATGCGTAGCTTCGTTGGTAAATGAGATACAAATTCTAAGTTTTGATTGGATTTCAAAGAGATTGAAAGGCTCGAAAATCGACTGGGTTTCATGGCTAGCGAATCCACATCAGTACCTTTTTATCACTTAGGAGTTCTCATTGCTAACTCAGCAGCCTAGTTTGTTTAATCACCTTTGTGTCTGTATAAATGTAGATGTGATGTTTTAGGTCATGGGTTGTATTTGCAACCTTCTTTTGTAACCTTGTTTCATTTCATTAATATAATCAATCTTATTGCTGTTAAAAAAAAATGATCGTATATTGACTATAAAATTATGGTTATTACATTGAAGCGTTTTAAAAACATACGATTATTGAATATATACAAAATGTTAATGTGTGTTAAAGACAACTCTAGCTAAGGATTGCCTTAAAATAATCTTAAACTTAATTACAATTGGTTTCTTTGAGGGCGTACAAGACCAATCGAATAATGCTTAATTTTAGAAGTCAAAAGTTTTAAAAAACCCCACACACACACACACACACATATATATACAGCCAAAAGTTCAAACGAGAACCACAAAAAGGCGAGAACTGCGAGAACTATTAATTTACAAAGATTTTCACATGTGAGTAGATTGAATCAACCATAAATATTGATGGAGAGTAAAAATGAACATAAGATAATTGAAAAAAACTTATATTTATACCTATATAATCAAATATATAGTTTCTCGTTCACATGTGCATATTTGTTTGTGAACATATAAACATTTCATATAATTAACAATTTAACATGTAATTTGTGATAATGAACATATGTTTGTTAATGATATGAGCATTAGTTAACATTTACATGTAATTTGTTGCATCTAAATGCATAAAAACTATGAAATTAAAAGGTTCTCGCAGTTCTCACCGTTTTTATGGTTCTTGTTTGAACCTGTTCCTATAAAAACTATCAATGTGGAAGTAACCAAGCGGGGGGAAGCAAATTTTTTTTTTTAATTTTTTGAAATTTTTTTTTTCACGAACATTATAGATTGGATGAAAATATGAATATTTAATAAAGACACTTTGTGATAAATGTTTTTATTTTGGCGAAAAGTGCTCGAAGAAGTAATATATATAAATTATCGTGTTTTTCGAGCGTATGTTGAGGTTTAAGATATTAGGGTTTATAGGGTTTAGATATTAGGATTTAGAAATTTAGGGTTTAGGGTTTAGATTTAGGATTCAGATTGAGTTTTTAACACGAACGATTTAGAGTTTAGGGTTTAGGGTTTAGGGTTTGGGATTTTGGGTTTAGGGACTAAACCCAAAACACCAAACCCTAAACCCTAAGCTCTAAATTGGGCTAAATTTTACTTCACAAAACATGAAGAAAAAAAACGTTAACATTCTTCACGATCAATATTATCTTGAATGTTATTTTTGACGATCGTTTTCCCGCCTAAATAATAACATTCATCATGAAGTATCTTTTTTAAATGTTCATATTTTCGTGTGATCTTGATGCCTGGAAAAAAAATTCAAAAAAAACGAAAACAAAAAACAAATTTTGCTTCCCCCCGCTTCCTCCGATTGGTTAATTCCCCATTGATCTTGCCCCTATATATATATATATATATATATATATATATATATATATATATATATATATATATATATATATATATATATATATATATTATCCTAATATACTAATTGCAAAACTGCCTACTGTTACCTGTTGAGTTACTGTTTCTTTTGGATTCATTTGTCTTTTTACATAATTTATAAGGGCACTTTCATCATTTACATCCTCCCTCAACATCATATACATATACGCCCTAGGGTTTTCACCCCCATTTCAGCTATCCGTACTTTTTGAGATCTGTGTGGATCCAACTACGTGATGATGTTGGCGATGGTTTTCTAGATGTTAGTGGCGAAGGTTTTCATCCCTATTGCCTAACATCTATGAGATGCCTAACATCAAATCCCGTTTGCATCTCCGATCTTGACAGCCGTTTATTAAGGGTTTCTTAATTGATGGTTGTTGCTATGCGTTTACGCCATCGGATTTCTATTAGAGTTTCTTCCCTTAATCATTATTGACGACGGTAAGTTTTTGTCTGCTATTTGATGCTTTTTAGTGTTTCGATGTTTGTTATCTTTGATGGCCTTTCATTGCGTTGGGTTTATGCCATCAGATTTATATTACAATTATTTCCCTTCGTCGATCTTGATGATGGTAAGATGTTGTTTGCTATTTGATGCTTTTTAGGGTTTCATTTTCATCACTTTTTGGCTTAAACATATTTAAAGGATAATTTACTGATGTAATCTAATTCGTAAAACAACATTATATTATTGAAATTGTTGGTCAAAAGTGTGTAGTTGGATGATATTGTTGCAGGATTAAATTGCAGACTTGGATTATACTGTTAAAAAATTCAAAGAATATTTTTTTTTTTTTTGCCTATTTGCTCTGGTATAATGATTGAAAGAATCATTTAGTGCTACCATTATTATTTTCAGTTTGCATATGGGTTACTGTTTGGTTGAGATTTGTAGATGCCTTTGTTGTTGTAAGTGTATTTGTCACACCCCCAAATAGGGCCTGGGGTATTTGGGACTAATTATATCAAATTACCGTTGTATAAACGAGAACGACTCTATATGAGACGTTTTATTGAGTTTTGCAGCGGAAGATAAATAGATTACATTGTATTTAGAGTATTAAATGTCTTTGATTGATATGATATGTAATGAAGACTCCAAGCATAGCAAGCAATCATCATCAAAGCAGCAGATATACAGCGGAAGCAATATTTAAGTACCTGAGAATAAACATGCTTTAAAAAGTCAACACTAGGTTGAGTGAGTTCATAGGTTTATCATAAATCAATAGTTCAGTATAGCATTAGACCACAAGATTTAAGTTTAAAGTTGATTGATACCCATCATATCAATCTAAAGAGTTGCTGTAGTTTGTAATATCGCGACTAAACAGAATTTTACCCCGAGACACCTTGAACAGTCAGTGTCAGTTTGAATCATTATTATGTAACCAAAGACCTTAGGTCAAATGATTAGAGACGTTACTCTCAATAGCGTTATTCATAATAACTAAGTTTGCGTTCACCAAGCAATTAACGATATTACGGCAGGGATTTAGCATGACAAAGCACGTATTCAGCATAAAAGTTTGAGTACTTGTGTCTAACGTGTAAAACAATTATAAAAGTTGCTCATGTATTCTCAGCCCAAAAATATAGATAAAAAGGGAGCAGATGAACTCATGATACGATACGATAGTTTGTAGTAAATATGCATATGATGGCACTGAACAAGTACAAAGTTGTCCTCCGATTCACGAACCTATATTCAATTATATATATTAAAACATATACTTTTAATTGAACAAATATATATTTTACTATTAATGATATAGTTTTTATATTAATAAACTATATATTTCATTATCTTATTAAATATATTCATTTTATATATTTTAATAAATAAGATATTAATATAGTTTAATTATGTGTATTAAGTATATTGTTATATGAATATCATTTGTTAGTTAAATTAATGAAAATATTAAGATAAGGGTAATAATACTATTAGATTTAATAATAATAATAATAATAATAATAATAATAATAATAATAATAATAATAATGAAATTTTTATATAATATGATAATTTTAATAACACTTACAATGTTAATAATAATGATACTACTAATAATATTCTTAATAATAATACTAGTTTTAATAAAATGATAGATTTAAAAATTAATGATATTTCTAGTATTAATGATAACAGTAATAATACTGATATTAATAATAACTATAAAAATAACCATTTTGTTACTAATGATAATAATAATAGTTTTAATAATAATAATAATACTATTAATGATAATTATACTTATTTTAAATTTTTGATAACAATACTTAGTAATGATAATAATATTAGTAATAACAATAATAATAATAATCATTATGAAAATAATAATAATTGTAACTAATACTTTTATTATTAATAATAATAATAATAACTATAATACTAGTAATAATAACAATAACTAATAGTAACAATAATAATAATAACAATAAATAATATAATAATAATAACAATTAGGAAGCTACCTTTATATGTTTTTCCAAAAAGAAATGCCTACGACCGGGCTCCAACCTGAGACCTCCCGCTCACACACAACACTCCTAAACCATCCAGTCTATTCTGTTTTTCTGGAATTATAACTCGTTTATATTTATTTATCCCGAATTAAATTTTCTTCCTACTTCTTCTTCTTCACCATTATTCAGTCGACCAGAATTACATCCAATTCATAATTTCGTATTAAAAAATTGATTTAGGACTTGAAATTAAGTTATAAATATCCTGAATTTAGTTAAATCAAACAACAAAACAAAACAAAATAATAATTCAACTGCTGCTGTTGCTCACGGTTTAAAAAAAAATATATATTGATTTTGAGATTGAGAATGTTTTAGCCAAAGATCACAACACCAAACAGGTTTCAAATTATTCCTATAAACTCTCTAAACCATTAATTTAACTTGAAACTTTAAAACGAACTCGAATTTGATGATGAACATTCGTTTGACTTTTTAGAAAATAAACTTTAACTTCTAAATTCATACTTGATAGAAAGAATTGGATGCTGAAACTTTACAGAAAGATTGAATAGATGATTCCTAACACAATAGCATTTATGGATTTTGAAATGTTTTTCGAAATTAAGGTTTTAAAAAATTGAAACAGAAACAGAGTTATCTAGCTTTATTTTCATTTTTCTATTTTGATTTTCAATTACTGCAATTACACCCTTATATAACGATAATGATTATGTTATTCAGATGTGTAAAGCAGAGATTTCTATTATTGTTTAGTGATAATGGTCGACTGGTTATCACGATCAAGAACAACTAAAAAAATAAAATAAAAGCAGATAAATATAAAAATATAAAAGCTATTCACGATAAAAAAAAAATAATAATCAGCTGGCCTAATTTTGGTATGTTTCGTTTTCATTTTCTTTTATTTTATATTACTGCTAAAAAATTTAATGATAATTATATTAATAATAATCCTAATAAATAAAGATAGTAAACCTAATGATAATGATAATTGTAATAAAATGATAATGATAATAATAATAGATTGTATTATTGATAAATATAATAATAATACTTATTATAATAATATTAATAACAAGGTTAATGATAATTATTAATAATAATGTTGATAACAACATTATTAATAATAAGTTATATTAATTTATTGATAATGATATTTATATTAATCTTATCACTTTTAGTAAAAGTGATAATACTAATGATAATAATAATTATTAATAATAATAACATTAATAATATTGAGAGTAATAATACTTGTAGATGATGATAAATAATAAATACAATATTAATATAGCAAATTAATATTAATACATGATTATTTACAAATAATGGTTCGTGAATTGTCGCAATTTGTCGAAGTTTAGATGAAATCATGTAAGGATTTTTGTTTAAATTTTGTCGAAAATTTCCGGGTTGTCACAGTATCCCCCTGTTAATAGAAATTTCGTCCCAAAATTTTATTGTTGCCATCAATCGGCGTTGTTTGTAAACAGGTGAGGATATTTTCGTTTTATTTGGTCTTCACGTTCCCTGGTATGCTCGGGGCCTTGCGTGATTTCTAACAGATAGATTATTGTTTTGTTTCAAGAGTTTAAATCATACGAATCCATAAATTTTACGAAGTGCATTTTATTATTAATGCGGAGGTTATCTAAAGGATTTAACAAGAGTGTCATTGATTAGGTTTCCTCAGAAGGAGATGATGACGTCATACAAGCATTTCAATACACATGAAATGTGTTATGAATAATAGTGAGCTTATTTAAACCTTGAGCGTTTATGCCATAATATTAGGGTAGACAAAATAGAAAGGAGTTCATGAAAATCACGGTCATAAAATTTAATAGAGATCGCTATTATTTATAACAAGAATGGTGAATATGAGTTGAAAATTAGAGTTTTATCGACATTAAATAATATGGATAAAACGATTCGATTATAGAAAGAGTATAAATGAAGCTATCGTAAAAGATTGAAATGAGGAAATTAAATGTTCTCTTTAACTTTTGACGTAGTCACGATTGATTTTCGGAATTCAAGGAATTTAAAGAAAATTTTTATAATCTTTATAAGATGTGATTATCCGGTAATTAAGGAATTTGAGATTTTCTTTGATTAAATGCGGTGAATTGCGTCGATTGTTGTGCCTGGAATTTCGCTTATAAATTAGCTTCTTCCATTTCATTATCTTCACCACTTCTATACTTTCTTCCTCAATTCATACTTCCAAAAGATTTGTTAATATGCTCAATCCAGTTCTTGTTCTTGACCTTATATTGGTTATCGTCACAATCTTCCTTCTTTTCCAACTCCCACCAGATGAGTCTGTTTACTTCATTATGCTCTAGGATTTATTGTGTTTTTAGTTCTCCCGTGTCTTTATATTGCTATATGCATTGATATACACGGTTTGTAATTTCAGTGTTGTTATCGGGCTTTATATTTTCCCTTATATGTCGAAGCTTCATGCTTTTGTAAAGCAAGTAATGGTCCAGAATTCGTAGGTATAAAGTTTCGAATGATCATAATATACAAAGCAGAAGGAAAGGTAATAGCACGATTTGATTTGTCAAATTACCAGAATATCCGGAAAGATAGAACTATCAAGAAAATATGTTCTTGATATGTTTAGAGATTTAAGTAGAATGTAAGAGTCGTGTAACATGGCAAATGATGATTATAAAGTCTATGAATCATCATCTTCCATTAAAAATTTAGCATGACTTACTGTAATATAATCACGTTGGCCTGACGTCATTATATTATACTAAATCATGCTTCAATTCCCAACACTTCTTCAAATCATTAATAATTTAAACTTGTATGTTACAGAATATAGAAACTAAACAGTTTCCTTTATTATGTAACAAAGATATCGCAAAGAGATAATTTATTGCGGACAAGAATTGTTATGAAGATATCTTCAGAAATATCGAGGATATTTATGACGAAAGATACGATGATATCTTAGAATTTTCTAAGATCAAATGATAATGAGGAAAGTTCTTCTGTAAGGATTTAAGATAAGTAAGGAGCAGGGTAATTGCTAATGATTTCAGCAGATACTGAATCATCTAGATTCTTTGAATACAGGTTTAATTCCTGGGATTTGTCCACAGCTTCCTTCATGTTTTGCTCAATCCGTCTTTCAATACCAGATTTTCTTTTGAGCTTTTCCAATGCACAATTCTTTATTATCAAGCTTCTGGTCATTAAGACCATCTACGGCCTTTGCTGCTTCATCAGCATTATTAGGGTTAACGAATCTGAATTGTTGGTTATAGTTCTAAGGTATTTTCAAGAATTTTGAAGAATGTACAATGTAATATATTAATGTGAGATATAAATATTTCTCGGGTATTACCTACCCGTTAAAATATTTTCACCATCAACAATTTGTACAGCAGAATATTTAATTACAATCTTTATGATAATATACGTACATATATATTTTTCTTCAGATGTAATCATGGATTTAATGAGTTAATATAATATTAAACTCATTTGATTTACGGTTGAAACGAGAATGAATAATCTCCAAAACCTTAGAAATTTCATAATTGTCGCGAAATATTTCGCTAATGAAGTTATGAATCAATACATTCGTCGTTACACTTGATTTATTATGAAATGGAGTTTATTGTGTTGAAGCAGTGATTAACGATTGCTAAGTTATTAACGAAGGATGTACATCATAGCATATTAGTGATATGAATTAACCAGGTAGTTAAGATTTACACATAATAGCTTAGTACAAAATATTTATTATTGTTCCAAATCATACATATATGAAGTATACATATATAATTCTTCAGGAAGAATGAGTCAATACATCTTAACTCATTATTACTAATATTCCTTGGTATCTATGGGGCGTATGATGTTGATGCTTGAGGTACTGAGTGAGGTGCGGATGTTGTTGTTGATGAAGCTGATGCTGTTGGTGGTGATGTTGATGGTACTGTTGGTACTGGTGGTGATACTGGTTATGCTGCTGGTGCTGCTGATGCTTGTAAATATCGCACCATATTCTCGAGTGCCACCACTTGAGCACGAAGCTCGTTAACTTCTTCTATTATTCCGGGATGATTGGCGGTTGGAACAAGGGGGTGAATAAGATCTAAAATCTTCGATATTATATATTCGTGACGGGATACCCTGGAAAGAAGAGAGAAAATAGTGTTCTGAACTGGTTCACCGGTAAGCGCTTCAGGTTCTTCGCCAAGAGGTGAATTCGGTTGGTGGAAGGGATCACCTTCTTCTTGCCTCCATTGATTGAGTCGGCTACGAACCCATCCCCAATTCATCCAGAAAAGATGACGGCTGATTGGTTCGTTTGTTCCGGTTACGCTGCCATTGGAGCTCAAAGAGTTCGAGGAATCCATATTATGTGTTTGGAGTAGGGTTTGATATGACATGAGTGTTGGATGCTGAATGATATATTCGTCTCCTTGAATACGTATATATAGCAAAAAGATTTTCGTAATTTACGGAGGAAATTTAGGAAAAGTGTTAGACAAAGTCCATTGGGATAGATATGATAAGATATGATAAGATCAGATGTGTTTATACTCCATTTATGTAATAATGGCGGTATGACGTGTTGAGATTATAAATAATAAGTATGTAATCTGATAATCTTTTGATTAAAGACTTTCAATTCCTAATGGCCTATTCAGGTCTAGGGGCTTGAGCTATAGGATCCTTTAAATCGGTAATCCAAACCCTTCCATTCTAGAGTTTCGTAGACGCCACTCGTCAAGAAAATTCAATGATCAAAATAACGAGAAAGCAAAGATTTTGAAAGTAATGAATATGAATAGTAGAGATTTCAAAAATCATGGATAACATTTCATGTAATACATATGTAATACACAAAACTATGATAGATAACAAAGGAATGTCGAGAATTTCAGAAATTATGGTGTCGCATTCAAATGTGGTGGCGGAATTGGATAGTGCTTAGGAAAGTGAGCAGAGTTCTTAGATTGGCTCGAAATTCTAAGATAAGTAAAGTTTTTAAAGTATAGTGTAGCATTTAACAGTTAAAGGCAACAATTAAAGGCACTATGGTCAAGGAAAGTTGTAGTCCTACATTGCTATGGTACCTAATTGTATAAGGCACACATAAAATGCAATCCTGGTTCTCTATAACAACCCTGCTCTATTACCAATCTGTCACACCCCCAAATAGGGCCTGGGGTATTTGTGACTAATTATATCAAATTACAGTTGTATAAACGAGAACGACTCTATATGAGACATTTTATTGAGTTTTGCAGCGAAAGATAAATAGATTACATTGTATTTAGAGTATTAAATTTCTTTGATTGATATGATATGTAATGAAGACTCCAAGCATAGCAAGCAATCATCATCAAAGCAGCAGATCGGAAGCAATATTTAAGTACCTGAGAATAAACATGCTTTAAAAAGTCAACACTAGGTTGAGTGAGTTCATAGGTTTATCATAAATCAATAGTTCAGTATAGCATTAGACCACAAGATTTAAGTTTAAAGTTGATTGATGAAATGTCCCGTTCTTATTGATTAAAAACGTTCCATATTAATTGATTTCGTTGCGAGGTTTTGACCTCTATATGAGACATTTTTCAAAGACTGCATTCATTTTTAAAACAAACCATAACCTTTATTTCATAAATAAAGGTTTAAAAAGCTTTACGTAGATTATCAAATAATGATAATCTAAAATATCCTGTTTACACACGACCATTACATAATGGTTTACAATACAAATATGTTACATCGAAATCAGTTTCTTGAATGCAGTTTTTACACAATATCATACAAACATGGACTCCAAATCTTGTCCTTATTTTAGTATGCAACAGCGGAAGCTCTTAATATTCACCTGAGAATAAACATGCTTTAAACGTCAACAAAAATGTTGGTGAGTTATAGGTTTAACCTATATATATCAAATCGTAACAATAGACCACAAGATTTCATATTTCAATACACATCCCATACATAGAGATAAAAATCATTCATATGGTGAACACCTGGTAACCGACAATAACAAGATGCATATATAAGAATATCCCCATCATTCCGGGACACCCTTCGGATATGATATAAATTTCGAAGTACTAAAGCATCCGGTACTTTGGATGGGGTTTGTTAGGCCCAATAGATCTATCTTTAGGATTCGCGTCAATTAGGGTGTCTGTTCCCTAATTCTTAGATTACCAGACTTAATAAAAAGGGGCATATTCGATTTCGATAATTCAACCATAGAATGTAGTTTCACGTACTTGTGTCTATTTTGTAAATCATTTATAAAACCTGCATGTATTCTCATCCCAAAAATATTAGATTTTAAAAGTGGGACTATAACTCACTTTCACAGATTTACTTCGTCGGGAAGTAAGACTTGGCCACTGTTGATTCACGAACCTATAACAATATATACATATATATTAAAGTATGTTCAAAATATATTTACAACACTTTTAATATATTTTGATGTTTTAAGTTTATTAAGTCAGCTGTCCTCGTTAGTAACCTATAACTAGTTGTCCACAGTTAGATGTACAGAAATAAGTCGATAAATATTATCTTGAATCAATCCACGACCCAGTGTATACGTATCTCAGTATTGATCACAACTCAAACTATATATATTTTGGAATCAACCTCAACCCTGTATAGCTAACTCCAACATTCACATATAGAGTGTCTATGGTTGTTCTGAAATATATATAGATGTGTCGACATGATAGGTTGAAACATTGTATACGTGTCTATGGTATCTCAAGATTACATAATATACAATACAAGTTGATTAAGTTATGGTTGGAATAGATTTGTTACCAATTTTCACGTAGCTAAAATGAGAAAAATTATCCAATCTTGTTTTACCCATAACTTCTTCATTTTAAATCCGTTTTGAGTGAATCAAATTGCTATGATTTCATATTGAACTCTATTTTATGAATCTAAACAGAAAAAGTATAGGTTTATAGTCGGAAAAATAAGTTACAAGTCGTTTTTGTAAAGGTAGTCATTTCAGTCGAAAGAACGACGTCTAGATGACCATTTTAGAAAACATACTTCCACTTTGAGTTTAACCATAATTTTTGGATATAGTTTCATGTTCATAATAAAAATCATTTTCTCAGAATAACAACTTTTAAATCAAAGTTTATCATAGTTTTTAATTAACTAACCCAAAACAGCCCGCGGTGTTACTACGACGGCGTAAATCCGGTTTTACGGTGTTTTTCGTGTTTCCAGGTTTTAAATCATTAAGTTAGCATATCATATAGATATAGAACATGTGTTTAGTTGATTTTAAAAGTCAAGTTAGAAGGATTAACTTTTGTTTGCGAACAAGTTTAGAATTAACTAAACTATGTTCTAGTGATTACAAGTTTAAACCTTCGAATAAGATAGCTTTATATGTATGAATCGAATGATGTTATGAACATCATTACTACCTTAATTTCCTTGGATAAACCTACTGGAAAAGAGAAAAATGGATCTAGCTTCAATGGATCCTTGGATGGCTCGAAGTTCTTGAAGCAGAATCATGACACGAAAACAAGTTCAAGTAAGATCATCACTTGAAATAAGATTGTTATAGTTATAGAAATTGAACCAAAGTTTGAATATGATTATTACCTTGTATTAGAATGATAACCTACTGTAAGAAACAAAGATTTCTTGAGGTTTGATGATCACCTTACAAGATTGGAAGTGAGCTAGCAAACTTGAAAGTATTCTTGATTTTATGAAACTAGAACTTTTGGAATTTATGAAGAACACTTAGAACTTGAAGATAGAACTTGAGAGAGATCAATTAGATGAAGAAAATTGAAGAATGAAAGTGTTTGTAGGTGTTTTTGGTCGTTGGTGTATGGATTAGATATAAAGGATATGTAATTTTGTTTTCATGTAAATAAGTCATGAATGATTACTCATATTTTTGTAATTTTATGAGATATTTCATGCTAGTTGCCAAATGATGGTTCCCACATGTGTTAGGTGACTCACATGGGCTGCTAAGAGCTGATCATTGGAGTGTATATACCAATAGTACATACATCTAAAAGCTGTGTATTGTACGAGTACGAATACGGGTGCATACGAGTAGAATTGTTAATGAAACTGAACGAGGATGTAATTGTAAGCATTTTTGTTAAGTAGAAGTATTTTGATAAGTGTATTGAAGTCTTTCAAAAGTGTATAAATACATATTAAAACACTACATGTATATACATTTTAACTGAGTCGTTAAGTCATCGTTAGTCGTTACATGTAAGTGTTGTTTTGAAACCTTTAGGTTAACGATCTTGTTAAATGTTGTTAACCCAATGTTTATAATATCAAATGAGATTTTAAATTATTATATTATCATGATATTATCATGTATGAATATCTCTTAATATGATATATATACATTAAATGTCTTTACAACGATAATCGTTACATATATGTCTCGTTTAAAAATCATTAAGTTAGTAGTCTTGTTTTTACATATGTAGTTCATTGTTAATATACTTTATGATATGTTTTCTTATCATAGTATCATGTTAACTATATATATATATCCATATATGTCATCATATAGTTTTTACAAGTTTTAACGTTCGTGAATCACTGATCAACTTGGGTGGTCAATTGTCTATATGAAACATATTCCAATTAATCAAGTCTTAACAAGTTTGATTGCTTAACATGTTGGAAACATTTAATCATGTAAATATCAATCTCAATTAATATATATAAACATGGAAAAGTTCGGGTCACTACAGTACCTACCCGTTAAATAAATTTCGCCCGAAATTTTAAGCTGTTGAAGGTGTTGACGAATCTTCTGGAAATAGATGCGGGTATTTCTTCTTCATCTGATCTTCACGCTCCCAGGTGAACTCGGGTCCTCTACGTGCATTCCATCGAACCTTAACAATTGGTATCTTGTTTTGCTTAAGTCTTTTAACCTCACGATCCATTATTTCGACGGGTTCTTCGATGAATTGAAGTTTTTCGTTGATTTGGATTTCATCTAACGGAATAGTGAGATCTTCTTTAGCAAAACATTTCTTTAAATTCGAGACGTGGAAAGTGTTATGTACAGCCGCGAGTTGTTGAGGTAACTCTAGTCGGTAAGCTACTGGTCCGACACGATCAATAATATTGAATGGTCCAATATACCTTGGATTTAATTTCCCTCGTTTACCAAATCGAACAACGCCTTTCCAAGGTGCAACTTTAAGCATGACCATCTCTCCAATTTCAAATTCTATATCTTTTCTTTTAATGTCAGCGTAGCTCTTTTGTCGACTTTGGGCGGTTTTCAACCGTTGTTGAATTTGGATGATCTTCTCGGTAGTTTCTTGTATAATCTCCGGACCCGTAATCTGTCTATCCCCCACTTCACTCCAACAAATCGGAGACCTGCACTTTCTACCATAAAGTGCTTCAAACGGCGCCATTTCAATGCTTGAATGGTAGCTGTTGTTGTAGGAAAATTTTGCTAACGGTAGATGTCGATCCCAACTGTTTCCGAAATCAATAACACATGCTCGTAGCATGTCTTCAAGCGTTTGTATCGTCCTTTCGCTCTGCCCATCAGTTTGTGGATGATAGGCAGTACTCATGTCTAGACGAGTTCCTAATGCTTGCTGTAATGTCTGCCAGAATCTTGAAATAAATCTGCCATCCCTATCAGAGATAATAGAGATTGGTATTCCATGTCTGGAGACGACTTCCTTCAAATACAGTCGTGCTAACTTCTCCATCTTGTCATCTTCTCTTATTGGTAGGAAGTGTGCTGATTTGGTGAGACGATCAACTATTACCCAAATAGTATCAAAACCACTTGCAGTCCTTGGCAATTTAGTGATGAAATCCATGGTAATGTTTTCCCATTTCCATTCCGGGATTTCGGGTTGTTGAAGTAGACCTGATGGTTTCTGATGCTCAGCTTTGACCTTAGAACACGTCAAACATTCTCCTACGTATTTAGCAACATCGGCTTTCATACCCGGCCACCAAAAATGTTTCTTGAGATCCTTGTACATCTTCCCCGTTCCAGGATGTATTGAGTATCTGGTTTTATGAGCTTCTCTAAGTACCATTTCTCTCATATCTCCAAATTTTGGTACCCAAATCCTTTCAGCCCTATACCGGGTTCCGTCTTCCCGAATATTAAGATGCTTCTCCGATCCTTTAGGTATTTCATCCTTTAAATTTCCCTCTTTTAAAACTCCTTGTTGCGCCTCCTTTATTTGAGTAGTAATGTTATTATGAATCATTATATTCATAGATTTTACTCGAATGGGTTCTCTGTCCTTCCTGCTCAAGGCATCGGCTACCACATTTGCCTTCCCCGGGTGGTAACGAATCTCAAAGTCGTAATCATTCAATAATTCAATCCACCTACGCTGCCTCATATTCAGTTGTTTCTGATTAAATATGTGTTGAAGACTTTTGTGGTCGGTATATATAATACTTTTGACCCCATATAAGTAGTGCCTCCAAGTCTTTAATGCAAAACAACCGCGCCTAATTCCAAATCATGCGTCGTATAATTTTGTTCGTGAATCTTCAATTGTCTAGACGCATAAGCAATCACCTTCGTTCGTTGCATTAATACACAACCGAGACCTTGCTTTGATGCATCACAATAAATCACAAAATCATCATTCCCTTCAGGCAATGACAATATAGGTGCCGTAGTTAGCTTTTTCTTCAATAACTGAAACGCTTTCTCTTGTTCATCATTCCATTCAAATTTCTTCCCTTTATGCGTTAATGCAGTCAAGGGTTTTGCTATTCTGGAAAAGTCTTGGATGAACCTTCTGTAGTAACCAGCTAGTCCTAAAAACTGGCGTATGTGTTTCGGAGTTTTCGGGGTTTCCCACTTTTCAACAGTTTCTATCTTTGCCGGATCCACCTTAATACCTTCTTTGTTCACTATGTGACCGAGGAATTGAACTTCTTCCAACCAAAATGCACACTTTGAAAACTTAGCGTACAATTCTTCCTTCCTCAATACTTCTAACACCTTTCTCAAATGTTCACCGTGTTCTTGGTCATTCTTTGAGTAAATAAGTATGTCATCAATGAAAACAATGACAAACTTGTCAAGGTATGGTCCACACACTCGGTTCATAAGGTCCATGAACACAGCTGGTGCATTAGTTAAACCAAACGGCATGACCATAAACTCGTAATGACCGTAACGTGTTCTGAAAGCAGTCTTTGGAATATCATCTTCTTTCACCCGCATTTGATGATACCCGGAACGTAAGTCAATCTTTGAATAAACAGACGAGCCTTGTAGTTGATCAAATAAGTCGTCGATTCTCGGTAGTGGGTAGCGGTTCTTGATGGTAAGTTTGTTCAACTCTCGGTAGTCGATACACAACCTGAATGTACCATCTTTCTTCTTGACAAACAAAACAGGAGCTCCCCACGGTGATGTGCTTGGTCGAATGAAACCACGCTCTAAAAGTTCTTGTAATTGGCTTTGCAGTTCTTTCATCTCGCTGGGTGCGAGTCTGTAAGGAGCACGAGCTATTGGTGCAGCTCCTGGTACAAGATCTATTTGAAATTCAACGGATCGATGTGGGGGTAATCCCGGTAATTCTTTCGGAAATACATCAGGAAATTCTTTTGCAATGGGAACATCATTGATGCTCTTTTCTTCAGTTTGTACTTTCTCGACGTATGCTAGAACAGCATAGCAACCTTTTCTTATTAGTTTTTGTGCCTTCAAATTACTAATAAGATGTAGCTTCGTGTTGCCCTTTTCTCCGTACACCATTAAGGGTTTTCCTTTTTCTCGTATAATGCGAATTGCATTTTTGTAACAAACGATCTCCGCTTTCACTTCTTTCAACCAGTCCATACCGATTATCACATCAAAACTCCCTAACTCTACTGGTATCAAATCAATCTTAAATGTTTCGCTAACCAGTTTAATTTCTCGATTCCGACATATATTATCTGCTGAAATTAATTTACCATTTGCTAATTCAAGTAAAAATTTACTATCCAAAGGCGTCAATGGACAACTTAATTTAGCACAAAAATCTCTACTCATATAGCTTCTATCCGCACCCGAATCAAATAAAACGTAAGCAGATTTATTGTCAATAAGAAACGTACCCGTAACAAGCTCCGGGTCTTCCTGTGTCTCTACCGCATTAATATTGAAAACTCTTCCACGGCCTTGTCCATTCGTGTTCTCCTGGTTCGGGCAATTTCTAATAATGTGGCCTGGTTTTCCACATTTATAACAAACTACATTGGCATAACTTGCTCCGACACTACTTGCTCCGCCATTACTCGTTCCGACACCATTTGTTCCTTTCGTTCTATTAACCCCTGGTCCGTAGACCTCACACTTCGCCGCACTATGACCATTTCTTTTACACTTGTTGCAAAATTTGGTGCAGAACCCCGAGTGATTCTTTTCACACCTTTGGCATAGCTGCTTCTGATTGTTGTTGTTGTTGCGGTTATTATTGTTGTTGGGATGATTGTTGTAGTTGCTGTTGTTGTTGTTGTTGTTGTTGTTGTTGGGCCGTTTGTTGTAGTTGCGATTGATGTTGCGATTGTTGGGATAATTGTTGCGATTATTGTTGTAATTGCTGTTGTTGTTGTATTGGTGATTCTTATCACCGTTTTCCTCCCACTTTCTTTTGACTTGCTTCACATTGGCCTCTTCAGCAGTCTGTTCTTTAATTCTTTCTTCAATCTGGTTCACTAGTTTGTGAGCCATTCTACATGCCTGTTGTATGGAGGCGGGCTCGTGTGAACTTATATCTTCTTGGATTCTTTCCGGTAATCCTTTCACAAACACGTCGATCTTCTCTTCCTCATCTTCGAATGCTCCCGGACACAATAGGCACAATTCTGTGAATCGTCTTTCGTACGTGGTAATATCAAATCCTTGGGTTCGTAACCCTCTAAGTTCTGTCTTGAGCTTATTGACCTCGGTTCTGGGACGGTACTTCTCGTTCATCAAGTGCTTGAATGCTGACCACGGTAGTGCGTACGCATCATCTTGTCCCACTTGCTCTAGATAGGTATTCCACCATGTTAACGCAGAACCTGTGAAGGTATGCGTAGCGTACTTCACTTTGTCCTCTTCAGTACACTTACTTATGGTAAACACCGATTCAACCTTCTCGGTCCACCGTTTCAATCCGATCGGTCCTTCAGTTCCATCAAATTCCAAAGGTTTGCAGGCAGTGAATTCTTTGTAGGTGCATCCTACACGATTTCCTGTACTGCTAGATCCAAGGTTATTGTTGGTATGTAGCGCAGCCTGTACTGCGGCTATATTTGAAGCTAGAAAAGTACGGAATTCCTCTTCATTCATATTCACGGTGTGTCGAGTAGTCGGTGCCATTTTCTTCAAAATAGTTAAATGGAACAAGTTAATCATACAGAATATTAAGAGTAGTTAATAGTATTTTGTAGCATAATATGAACTCATTTATAAAAGCTTTTTCTTCATATTAGCGTTTTATAAGTTTAAATTCGGGTAGTACCTACCCGTTAAGTTCATACTTAGTAGCTAATATACAATTCAACTACTACAATTCTATATGAAAAACTGATTGTAATAATATTTCGCGTTCAAACTTTTATACAATATTTTACAAACTTACAATACCGCTTATTTTACATAAAGCATGAAATATAGCACACAATAACTTTGATACAAGATAGTTGTGAAGACAATTCTAGCTAGTACACAAGTCGTTCGGCAAAGGCAATAAAGACACGTAATTCATACGTCCAGAAACAAGTCATGCATTCTGGTGTTACTAGGACTACTTCCCATCCTTGGTCTTGTGCAACATAACCGTTATGGCCGTTGATAAGACAGCGTGTTGTAACATCATCAAAGGGACGAGGGTTACGTAATGTCCAACAGTCCCGTAATAATCTAAAAACCTCATTTCTTACCCCAATTACCGACTCTGTCACTTGTGGAAACGTTTTGTTTAATAGTTGTAGCCCGATGTTCTTGTTCTCACTTTGGTGAGAAGCGAACATTACTAATCCGTAAGCATAACATGCTTCTTTATGTTGCATGTTAGCCGCTTTTTCTAAATCACGAAGTCCAATATTCGGATATATTGAGTCAAAATAATTTCTTAACCCGTTGCGTAAAATAGCATTTGGGTTCCCCGCAATATATGCGTCAAAGTAAACACATCGTAACTTATGGGTTTCCCAATGTGATATCCCCCATCTTTCAAACGAAAGTCTCTTATAAACCAAGACATTCTTGGAACGTTCTTCGAATGTCTTACAAACTGATCTCGCCTTAAATAGTTGTGCCGAAGAATTCTGGCCGACTCTAGACAAGATTTCATCAATCATGTCTCCGGGTAGGTCTCTTAAAATATTGGGTTGTCTATCCATTTTGTGTTTTTAAACTGTAAAATAGACAAGAGTTAGTTTCATAAAAAAATACTTATTAATACAAGCAATTTTTACATATATCATAAAGCATAAGAACACTATATTACATATATTACACCACACGAATACAACTATCTTATTCCGACTCGCTCGTTTCTTCTTCTTCAGTTTTGGTTCGTTTTGCCAAGTTTCTAGGGATATATGATGTTCCCCTAATACGAGCCGTCGTTGTCCACATTGGTTTAGAAAAACCTGGTGGTTTAGAGGTTCCCGGGTCATTGTTACAACTTAAGGACTTCGGGGGTTGACGATACATATAAAGTTCATCGGGGTTGGAATTAGATTTCTCTATTTTTATGCCCTTTCCCTTATTATTTTCTTTTGCCTTTTTAAATTCAGTTGGGGTAATTTCTATAACATCATCGGAATTCTCGTCGGAATCCGATTCATCGGAGAATTGGTAATCCTCCCAATATTTTGCTTCCTTGGCGGAAACACCATTGACCATAATTAACTTTGGTCGGTTGGTTGAGGATTTTCTTTTACTTAACCGTTTTATTATTTCCCCCACCGGTTCTATTTCTTCATCCGGTTCCGATTCTTCTTCCGGTTCCGATTCTTCTTCCGGTTCCGACTCTTCTTCCGGTTCCTCTTCGGGAACTTGTGAATCAGTCCACAAATCATTCCAATTTACATTTGACTCTTCATTATTATTAGGTGAGTCAATGGGACTTGTTCTAGAGGTAGACATCTATCACATAATATCAAACACGTTAAGAGATTAATATATCACATAATATTCATATGTTAAAAATATATAGTTTCCAACAAAAATGTTAAGCAATCATTTTTAAAGAAAACACGGTCGAAGTCCAGACTCACTAATGCATCCTAACAAACTCGATAAGACACACTAATGCAAATTTTCTGGTTCTCTAATACCAACGCTCGGATACCAACTGAAATGTCCCGTTCTTATTGATTAAAAACGTTCCATATTAATTGATTTCGTTGCGAGGTTTTGACCTCTATATGAGACATTTTTCAAAGACTGCATTCATTTTTAAAACAAACCATAACCTTTATTTCATAAATAAAGGTTTAAAAAGCTTTACGTAGATTATCAAATAATGATAATCTAAAATATCCTGTTTACACACGACCATTACATAATGGTTTACAATACAAATATGTTACATCGAAATCAGTTTCTTGAATGCAGTTTTTACACAATATCATACAAACATGGACTCCAAATCTTGTCCTTATTTTAGTATGCAACAGCGGAAGCTCTTAATATTCACCTGAGAATAAACATGCTTTAAACGTCAACAAAAATGTTGGTGAGTTATAGGTTTAACCTATATATATCAAATCGTAACAATAGACCACAAGATTTCATATTTCAATACACATCCCATACATAGAGATAAAAATCATTCATATGGTGAACACCTGGTAACCGACAATAACAAGATGCATATATAAGAATATCCCCATCATTCCGGGACACCCTTCGGATATGATATAAATTTCGAAGTACTAAAGCATCCGGTACTTTGGATGGGGTTTGTTAGGCCCAATAGATCTATCTTTAGGATTCGCTTCAATTAGGGTGTCTGTTCCCTAATTCTTAGATTACCAGACTTAATAAAAAGGGGCATATTCGATTTCGATAATTCAACCATAGAATGTAGTTTCACGTACTTGTGTCTATTTTGTAAATCATTTATAAAACCTGCATGTATTCTCATCCCAAAAATATTAGATTTTAAAAGTGGGACTATAACTCACTTTCACAGATTTACTTCGTCGGGAAGTAAGACTTGGCCACTGTTGATTCACGAACCTATAACAATATATACATATATATTAAAGTATGTTCAAAATATATTTACAACACTTTTAATATATTTTGATGTTTTAAGTTTATTAAGTCAGCTGTCCTCGTTAGTAACCTATAACTAGTTGTCCACAGTTAGATGTACAGAAATAAGTCGATAAATATTATCTTGAATCAATCCACGACCCAGTGTATACGTATCTCAGTATTGATCACAACTCAAACTATATATATTTTGGAATCAACCTCAACCCTGTATAGCTAACTCCAACATTCACATATAGAGTGTCTATGGTTGTTCCGAAATATATATAGATGTGTCGACATGATAGGTCGAAACATTGTATACGTGTCTATGGTATCTCAAGATTACATAATATACAATACAAGTTGATTAAGTTATGGTTGGAATAGATTTGTTACCAATTTTCACGTAGCTAAAATGAGAAAAATTATCCAATCTTGTTTTACCCATAACTTCTTCATTTTAAATCCGTTTTGAGTGAATCAAATTGCTATGATTTCATATTGAACTCTATTTTATGAATCTAAACAGAAAAAGTATAGGTTTATAGTCGGAAAAATAAGTTACAAGTCGTTTTTGTAAAGGTAGTCATTTCAGTCGAAAGAACGACGTCTAGATGACCATTTTAGAAAACATACTTCCACTTTGAGTTTAACCATAATTTTTGGATATAGTTTCATGTTCATAATAAAAATCATTTTCTCAGAATAACAACTTTTAAATCAAAGTTTATCATAGTTTTTAATTAACTAACCCAAAACAGCCCGCGGTGTTACTACGACGGCGTAAATCCGGTTTTACGGTGTTTTTCGTGTTTCCAGGTTTTAAATCATTAAGTTAGCATATCATATAGATATAGAACATGTGTTTAGTTGATTTTAAAAGTCAAGTTAGAAGGATTAACTTTTGTTTGCGAACAAGTTTAGAATTAACTAAACTATGTTCTAGTGATTACAAGTTTAAACCTTCGAATAAGATAGCTTTATATGTATGAATCGAATGATGTTATGAACATCATTACTACCTTAATTTCCTTGGATAAACCTACTGGAAAAGAGAAAAATGGATCTAGCTTCAATGGATCCTTGGATGGCTCGAAGTTCTTGAAGCAGAATCATGACACGAAAACAAGTTCAAGTAAGATCATCACTTGAAATAAGATTGTTATAGTTATAGAAATTGAACCAAAGTTTGAATATGATTATTACCTTGTATTAGAATGATAACCTACTGTAAGAAACAAAGATTTCTTGAGGTTGGATGATCACCTTACAAGATTGGAAGTGAGCTAGCAAACTTGAAAGTATTCTTGATTTTATGAAACTAGAACTTTTGGAATTTATGAAGAACACTTAGAACTTGAAGATAGAACTTGAGAGAGATCAATTAGATGAAGAAAATTGAAGAATGAAAGTGTTTGTAGGTGTTTTTGGTCGTTGGTGTATGGATTAGATATAAAGGATATGTAATTTTGTTTTCATGTAAATAAGTCATGAATGATTACTCATATTTTTGTAATTTTATGAGATATTTCATGCTAGTTGCCAAATGATGGTTCCCACATGTGTTAGGTGACTCACATGGGCTGCTAAGAGCTGATCATTGGAGTGTATATACCAATAGTACATACATCTAAAAGCTGTGTATTGTACGAGTACGAATACGGGTGCATACGAGTAGAATTGTTAATGAAACTGAACGAGGATGTAATTGTAAGCATTTTTGTTAAGTAGAAGTATTTAGATAAGTGTATTGAAGTCTTTCAAAAGTGTATAAATACATATTAAAACACTACATGTATATACATTTTAACTGAGTCGTTAAGTCATCGTTAGTCGTTACATGTAAGTGTTGTTTTGAAACCTTTAGGTTAACGATCTTGTTAAATGTTGTTAACCCAATGTTTATAATATCAAATGAGATTTTAAATTATTATATTATCATGATATTATCATGTATGAATATCTCTTAATATGATATATATACATTAAATGTCTTTACAACGATAATCGTTACATATATGTCTCGTTTAAAAATCATTAAGTTAGTAGTCTTGTTTTTACATATGTAGTTCATTGTTAATATACTTTATGATATGTTTTCTTATCATAGTATCATGTTAACTATATATATATATCCATATATGTCATCATATAGTTTTTACAAGTTTTAACGTTCGTGAATCACTGATCAACTTGGGTGGTCAATTGTCTATATGAAACATATTCCAATTAATCAAGTCTTAACAAGTTTGATTGCTTAACATGTTGGAAACATTTAATCATGTAAATATCAATCTCAATTAATATATATAAACATGGAAAAGTTCGGGTCACTACAATTGATACCTATCATATCAATCTAAAGAGTTGCTGTAGTTTCTAATATCGCAACTAAACAGAATTTTACCCCGAGACACCTTGAACAGTCAGTGTCAGTTTGAATCATTATTATGTAACCAAAGACCTGAGGTCAAATGATTAGATACATTACTCTCAATAGCGCTATTCATAATAACTAAGTTTGCGTTCACCAAGCAATTAACGATATTACGGCAGGGATTTAGCATGACAAAGCACGTATTCAGCATAAAAGTTTGAGTACTTGTGTCTAACGTGTAAAACAGTTATAAAAGTTGCGCATGTATTCTCAGCCCAAAAATAAGGATAAAAAGGTGTAAGACCCAAATATTTGTTGTGTACATAAGCGTAAATAAGATGCTTGAAGTGGGGGTTTCGTTGTACATTTTAAAATAAAGAAGAATTTGACCTGGGTAATCTGTGCACCGCGCAGGCCTTTGGCGCGCCGCGCCATTGGTCTGTGACAGATTCCTTTCTTTTAAATTAGATATTTTGAGGGCTTTTTGGTAATTACACATGGGGGCCCGAATTTAAGACCTAGATCAGTTCTTGGAGCTTCATTTACTCCATCTTCAACAACCCTTATCACCTCCATTTAATTTCCAGAGAGAGAGTGATATTCTAGTGAGGGAAAACTCATTTTGGGGAAGAAGGAGAAGGAATCTTGCTTAAGCTCAAGTTCTAAAGTTGTTCCTCTACTTCCTAGCTACGTTTTGAGTGTGGTGGTATGTTCTAACTTTTTTTTCCTTGTTTAATTTGATTAAGGGTTATGGTTTGGGGTAAGTGATGAACTTAAAACCCATTTGTTAGTGAATTGGGTGTTTTGGGGGAATTTGGGTCATGTAGACTCAAAGATGACTAACTAGGGTTTTTCAAAGTATTAATTGATGTTTATGAGCTTAAATTAGTTAGTTAATTACTAGCACACCTAGAGATAAGTAAATGTGCGTTGTGTGGGTTAGTGGATGACTCGAAATGGGTGTGTTGACCTTAATTTGGTCAAATGGGTCAAAATGGACCTAAGTTAGTTAATGTTGGTGTGTAATGCATAAACCTTGTGTTGAAATGTGTTTTAAAACCTAACTTGGCTAATGATTAGGGTTTTGGGGATGTTAACCCAAATATTAGGGTTAAGGGTGCAAATGGGTTGAAATTGCACCATGGGTCAAGATAACACTAGAATGGAGATTTTGTTGGTTGACCGACTTGTGTTTGTGATTAATATTATGCAAAATGTAATAGGTACGTTACTTTGAAGTTTTGCAAGCTCGGTTACTTTTCACAAGAGACTTTGAGGTGAGTGGAGTAATTATACGTATGTGTATATGACGTGTTTATTTGTGGGTGTTATGGTATGAACCATCGAGCCGGTAGTGCCATAACATGTGTGCGATAAGATGTGAACCACGAGCCGGTAACATCGAGTGTGAACCACGAGCCGGTAGCACTATAAACTAAGATGTGAACCACGAGCCGGTAGCATCGAGTGTGAACCATGAGCCGGTAGCACTATAAAATAAGATGTGAACCACGAGCCGGTAGCATCGAGTGTGAACCACGAGCCGGTAGCACTATAAAAGAGTATGACTCAATTGAGTATGGTGTGAACCACGAGCCGGTAGCACCATAGCGTTTATGGTTAACCATATTGAGATTGTCGATTATTTAGCATATTGTTTATATATATATACATTGTGTTGAGTATATGCTAATGCGGTTTTGTGATAACGTACGACTTGTTAAGTGTTTTGGGTACGATGACATGCTAATTGAGTTACGAGTTCGTACGAGGTATTTAATGAATGTGATTGCAAATAGATGGGTTATATATATGTATGTGTAATTATTGCATTCACTAAGCTTTGCTTACCCTCTCGTTGTTTACCTTTTTATAGGCTCAGGTATGGACAAAGGTAAGGGCGTTCGTTTGGAGCAGAGATCCCGTTGTGTTAGGGGACGCTTTTGGAGATATTAGCTTTTGGAGTTTGACCGAGACTTGGGTAGTTTAACCCCAAACACCATGCGCGTAGGGTCGTTTGGTATTTAAACTTTTTGTGATCGAAACTCGCGTTTTGTATTAAACTCGTAATTCGGGCCGATGTGGGCCCCGCTTTGTAAAACTTATTTTATGTTTGAATCGTGTTAGTTTTACATATTGGAATATATTGTTAAAAGCGTTTCGTCTAAATATGTCAGGAAGTAGGCGATCTTTTTCACAAAAAGGGAAAAGTTGGACAGGCCGTTTTGGCGCGCCGCGCCACTATGCTGTACAAATTTTTATTTTTTATTTTGCATATTTCGATTGCATATGGGTTAGGTTGTTGCAAGTGGTATCAGAGCATGGTCTAAGGAATTTAGGCGACTTGAGATAGGTGCCTAGACTTAGACTTTATTGTGTGTGCACTTTATGCGGGACTTGTGTGACTTTGGGTCGGAACGGGAATTGCTAGTGCTAGTGTTTATGTGAATTAACCTTGCACTAACTGTTTTGTATTGTTTTAGCAATCATCAAGCGAGATAGACGTTGTACTAGCAAATTAATGCGACGTGATCGCGTAACAATGATTAGCTACCATTGTTATGAGTTCAAATCGTGTCAAACAAGCGATGTACGACGATTGTTGAGTAAGATGGGGTAGTGTGGTGTATATGTATATACATATGTGTTAAGTCCTTTCGTTATGTTGCTTAATTTACTTCGTTTTATAGAATGAAGATGAGAAATGGACACGACACCAATGACGGAAGTACGAGTGAGGACGTTGAACTCACGGCCAAGGTTGAGGCCATCTTTAAAAGGCTAAAGAAGGATTTTCGTGACGATGTCCGAAAGGTCTTCCAAGAGTCGGTTGATGGACAAGTGACCGAAATGATAAATGAATGAATGAAAGCCGCAATAGAGGAGGCTTTGGAAGCTAGAAACATTTATCCTCGAGGTGAAGGGGGTGAAGGTAATGGTGGGGGTGGAAGGCGGGACTTCCACTACAAAAATTTCAAGGATACTCAACCTCCGATGTTTAATGGGGTGAGGGATCCATTGAAAAGCACTTGTTGGATTTCCGATATCGAGGGGGCATTCCGTACCGCGGAGTGTCCTCCCGAGAAGAAGACGAGGTATGGGTCTAGCATGTTGCGCGAAGAGGGCAAGTTGTGGTGGGACTATAAAATCAAATTATTTGGTGAAGAGCAATGCATGTGCTTGACATGGGAGGAGTTTAAGAAGGAATTTTTCCAAGAATACCGAACTTCTTCTGATCTTGATAAAATCTGGGACGAGTTGCACAATTTGCGACAAGGTTCAATGGACTTGGTTACTCTCAAGTCTACCTTCTTGGCAAGGACTCGTTTTTTTCCGGAGTATGTTGGTGATGATCACAAGTTGATGCTAGATTTCTACCGTACTTTAAGTGATGAGTTGAAGGGTAAGATTAGCCGGGGAATGGCTAAGACTTTTGAAGATTTATACGAGTTGGCTAGGGGTTTTGAGCCGGAGGCTCCAAGAAAAAGCGATTTCACTTTTTCAAAGAGAAAGTTTGAAGGTTCGAGTTATTCGAACTTCTCAAATAAAAAGAATAAGAAAGGCTCCGAAAGCGTTAATAGTGTGAAGAAGGGTGCTTCCGGAGGTTTCGGACCCACGTGTTATAATTGTAATCAAAGAGGGCACATAGCCCGTGATTGTACCAAGGTGTCGACCAAGCTTACTTGTTATAATTGTGGTAAAGAGGGACACAAGAGGTAGGAATGTCCCGATTTGAATAATGATCATGTGAAGAAGTTGGAGAGAGCGGCGGGTACGGCTAGGGGTCGCAATTACTTGATGACCAATGATGAGGCCAAGAAATCCAACGAAGTTGTCTCAGGTACTTTTATGGTTAACTCAAATCCGCCAAGGATTCTATTTGATAGCGGTGCAAATTTGTCGTTTGTATCTCCAAAATTCGTGCCTAGACTTAATAGACCGATAGCTAAGTTAAGTCGTCCAGTAGAAGTCGAAATAGCGGACGGCAAGACGGTGCTAGTGGTTGATGTGTGTAAAAATTGTGATGTCATTTTCGGTGCCGAAAACTTTAAGATTGATCTTATCCCGATGACTTTGGGTGATTTCGATATCGTTGTTGGTATGGATTGGCTCGATCATAATAGAGCCGATATTGCATGCCATGAAAAATTTATTAGTGTGAAGACCCCAAGTGGGGGAGAGTTAATTATTCACGATGATAAGCATAGAAGACTTGTGCCGATATGCACTTTTGCACGGGCACATCGTTTCCTTGTTAGTGGTGACATGGCTTTTCTTGCCCATGTTATTGATACTCATGATGAGCCACCACCCATTTGTGAAATTCCGGTGGTTAGTGAATTTGAAGACGTTTTTCCGGACGAGTTACCGGGTGTTTCGGCGGAAAGACAAGTTGAATTTCGCATCGAGTTGGTTCCGGGGGCTACCCCCATTGCTAAAACTCCTTATCGTTTAGCGCTGACGAAAATGCTAGAGTTGTTAAATCAAACCCAAGAGTTGCTTGAGAAGGGTTTTATTCGACCGAGTGCTTCGCCATGGGGCGCTCCGGTTTTATTCGTGAAAAAGAAGGATGGTAGTATGCGGATGTGCATCGATTATCGGGAGTTAAATAAAGTGACGATCAAGAATCGTTATCCATTACCTCGGATTGACGATTTGTTTGACCAACTCCAAGGTGCAACGTATTTCTCTAAAATCGACCTACGGTCCGGCTATCACGAAATGCGGGTTCGTGAGGAAGACATCGAGAAAACGGCTTTTCGAACGCGTTATGGGTATTTTGACTTTGTAGTTATGCCTTTTGGTCTTACGAATGCACCGGCAGCATTCATGGATCCTATGAACCGAGTGTGCCAACCTATGTTGGACAAGTCGGTAATTGTGTTCATTGACGACATACTTGTCTATTCGAAGAGTATGAAAGAACATGAACTTCAATTGCGTGAAGTATTGAAGACGTTACGAAAGGAGAAGTTTTAACAACCCGTCCTTATCCACCTGGACGGAGTCATCAACATTTGGTCCCATTGCGATGATCGACTCCAAGTAATGTCCTTAAAATGAGTATATGCACAGCGGAAGACTTAATTCGTACCTGAGAATAAACATGCTTGAAAGTGTCAACCAAAAGGTTGGTGAGTTCATAGGTTTATCATACACAATCATAAAATTCAGTAATTTTGATAGACCACAAGATTTTAATTTCATAAATATATGTACACTCGCAAGTGTATAAAAGTATTCTATAAGTTGTAGGCACCCGGTAACAAGCCTTAACGTTCATGTTTTACCCTCTGAAGTACACCAGATCAGGTGTGTTTAAAATAACCTCGAAGTACTAAAGCATCCCATAGTCAGGATGGGGTTTGTCAGGCCCAATAGATCTATCTTTAGGATTCGCGCCTACCGTACATAGACAAGTAGTTTAATGTTACCAAGCTAAGGGTATATTTCTGGTTTAAACCCACATAGAATTAGTTTTAGTACTTGTGCCTATTTCGTAAAACATTTATAAAACAGCGCATGTATTCTCAGCCCAAAAATATATATAAAAAGGGAGTAATGAAACTCACAATACTGTATTTTGTAGTAAAAATACATATGACAACATTGAACAATGTAGGGTTGGCCTCGGATTCACGAACCTATATCATTTATATATATATATATATATTAACACATATAATGGTAATCGAACAAATTTACATATTATTAGTATTATAGTTGTTATTTTAATGTTTCATTAATAACCTCATTGGATAATATTTATTTTTATATACTTTAACTAGATAATTAATATTTATTACAAAAATATTACTATAGACATGTTTTATATCATAAATATATTTATTTTATTTTTTTTATATAGAAAAATCTTTATTTGATAAATTAATAATACTAATGATAAAATAGTACTTTTAATATATTAGTAATAATGATAATATTACTAAAAATAAATAAAAATGTTATATATTAATAATAATAATAATATTTTTGATAATAATAATGTTAGTGATATTAATAATAATAATAATACTTTTATTAATAATAATACTAATAATAATAATAATAAAAATAATGATAATAATAATAATAATAATAATAATGATGATGATGATGATAATAATAATAATAATAATAATAATAATAATAATAATAATAATAATAATAATAATAATAATAATAATAATAATAATAATAATAATAATAATAATACTACCTTAAATGAAAAGCTTCCAAAAACAAAAGTGCCTATGCCCGGCTCGAACCCGCGACCTCTCATTTCACAAGCACAAACCCAACCAATGAACCGTTAGCTATTATCTTGTAATAACTCTCCTGACTAAATACTTATCATAAGTGAAACTGTTTGCCTTCCATCTTCTTTTTAAACTCACTCACATAACGTAATTTAATTTATTCATGATCCATCATATCATTATCATTATCATAACCTGATCATACTCATAATCCTAATAGTTATCATCATGCTCTTTAATCTCATTACCATAATCATTTTCATCATTCACCTGATCACCATAATTCGTCATTTAAAATGGACCCCAATATCATTTTAATCTAGTCAATATCTTAACCTATATAAAGCTCGGTCCTTCAGCAATATCAAAAGCCCAAAATAAATAGGTCACGGTCCATACACAAAACAAGGTCACGGCTCATATCACTTTAGCTAAACCCAATTGTACCAAGTTCAAAGAAACCCACTTAAGATATGGATATTGGCCCAACCACTAAATTAAACAAGTCCAAAAATATATAAGGTTTCAAACCCGATTTCGTTCACAGCTTAAAAAAAGAACTTTGCTGTTTGGTTTCTTGTTTTAGCGAATAAAATAGAAACAGACAATCAAGACATCGAATCATAATAAACAATTGGGTTAGGTGGAACTATATGCTGAGTGGATGACATCAAAAAGGAGAAAGAAAAGGAGTTCCACAAAGAAACGGTTCAAACATTTGCTTCAATTTGATCCCACCGATGGGTGGTGGGGTTTCTCCCCAAGTGATTGTCGATAGATACTTAAAATAGTAAAGAATTACGCACAGAACCCTCATCATTCGAATATCCTTTTACTTTAATCATGCCTTCCATATTTCAAACAACCACTAGTGCATTTATAATATCAAATGGGGTTTCTTTTCTTTTAATAACAGTGGGAGTTTCCGATGATGATAATGGTGATTGAATGGTGGCTGTGGTGGCCTTTCTTGGCCTAGCTCAACTAGAAACAAGGAAAAGAAAATGACAGTTTGTGGTAGTTTTCATAAAAGAGAGAGAAAATAAAGATGAGAGAGAGAAAGAGAGAGAGGAAGAAGGTGATGATGGAATGAGGGTTGTGAGGTGTTGAGTAACACAAGAAAGGATGGCGTTTGGTAGTGAGGTAATTCAAAGTGTCGATGATGGTGGTCTGCTACGGTGAAAAAAAAAAACAAAAACAGTAGCAGTTAATGGTTGATGGTAGTGGCTAGATGAAGGTGTTAGGTTGTTGACGGTTTAGGGTGATGAGAGTATATATCGTGGTGATCTAGAGGTTGAAGATGGTAATGGTGTTCGATTTATTCTTGTTGGTTGTTTATCCAAGAACAAGGAAACTAGAATGAAGATGGTTATGGTTAAAAAGTTACACGAATAGAGGTTTTGAGCTGTTTCTTACTTTTTCTGCTTAATTCAATCGGATTGTAGCTTCTATCTGTAATTACAATTTCATATGCAAGTGAAAGAATTGAATGGTTTTTGTCTAACGAGATAATCGTTTGTTTTATAATGAAAATGGTCAACAGAATATTAATCCAGGAAGAAGAATACAAAAAAAATAATTAAATAAATAAAAGAAGAAAAGACTGCTAACAGATTTTGTCTTGGTTGGTGATAATTGATTCGAGTTGTTCAAAGTTAAAAGACAGATTGAGCAGCTTAGACAATGATAGGCAATTGAATATGTTTTTATCTAATTATTTATTTATGTATACATCGTATCTACATACATACATATTTAGTTATACATGTAAATCCGTATTCTGCATTTGGATATATGTACAAGTATTTATTTATAAACTGCATATATATATATATATATATATATATATATATATATATATATATATATATATATATATATATATATATATATATACATATATCTGTTCTTATATCGATATTTATATTTATAAATTATAATTAACTTTATTGATAAATATAAATATAAATATAAATATAAATATAATAATAATACTCATAATAATAATAATAATACAATTTCATAATAATATTATTATTAATGATGATTATAATAATTACTATAATATGTATATAACAATAATATTATTAATAATAATGATACTAATTATAATAATGCTAATTATAATAATATTAATATTATTAATGATAATAATAATATTCATAATAATATAATAATTTATACCTATCAAATTTCATATCTATATGTTACATATTTAATTCTAATGATTAATTTGTATTTTATTATTTCAACTTATTATTTATGCTTTTATTTATATTTAAATATACATATACATATATTTATTTACAACAATTGTTCGTGAATCGTCGAGAGCAGTCGAAGGTCTATTGAATGTATGACAACAATTCAAACTTTTTGAGACTTAACATAACAGACTTTGCTTATCGTGTCGGAAACATAATAAGATTAAGTTTAAATTTGATCAGAAATTTCCGGGTCGTCACAGTACCTACCCGTTAAAGAAATTTCGTCCCGAAATTTGAGTGAGGTGGTCATGGCTAACAATAAAAATGTTTTCATGACGAATATGAGTTGATAAATAGAGTTTTATCATCATTGAGTAATATGGATAAAATAATTCGATTATTCGAAGAGCACGAATGAAGCTATCACAAAAGAGTGAAATGAAATAATAAAGTTTCGTCTTAACTTATGACGTAGTCACTGTTGAATTCCGGAATTCAAGGGATTTAGAAGAAAATCTTCAAAATAAGGTTTGATTCTTCGATAATTAAGGAAATTTGGATATTCTTTGGTTAAATACAATAATCTGTTTTGATTGCTCTGTCGGATATTTCCATTATAAATGACCTCTTTCGTTCCATTATTTCCACAACCCTCATCTATTATACTTCAATTCATATTTTCAGAACATTTGTCAAATTATCAGAAGTCACTGAAAAAGATAGGACTATTACTAAAAATATGTTCTTGATATGTTTAGAGATTAGATAGAATGTAAGAGTCGTGTAACATGGCACATGATGACGTTAAAATCTGTGAATCATCAAGTTCCATTAGAAACTCAGCATGACTTACTGTAATATAATCACATTGATCAAGTGTCATTATATTATACTAACTCATGCATCAGTTCCCAATATTACTTCAATAACATTCATATTTTAAGCTCGAAAGTTTACAGAATATAGAATCTAACAGTTTCTATATGATGTAACACCGATAGCACGAAGAGATTAATGAGTTCAAATAAGAATAGTTATGAAAATATTTTCAGAAATATGGAGGATATTTATAATGAAAGATACGATGATATCTTGGAATTTCTAAGTTCGAAGGTTGATGGAGAAAATTTTCCGCAAGATTTTAACGTGGGTATGGAGTAAGATATTCTCTAAAGTTTTCATCGGATCCAGATTTACTTGGATTCTTTGAATATAGGGTTTAATCCTTGTATTTGTTCTTTGTTTCCTTCATGATTAGCTCAATCTGTTTTTCAGTACCAAATTTTTAATCGAGCGTTCCCAACACTCCATTTTTGATCATCAACATATTGGCCATTTAGGCCATCTACAATTTTACTGTTTCGTCTGCATTTAATGCAGCCATATCTGAATCGTTGGCTATCAATCCGAGGTGTTTTTGGGAGAATTGTGTTTTTAGATGATTAAACACTGATGGTAATATGGTGGAATATAAAAGGTTCTCTGGTAACAATAAATGAGCACGCATATATATCAAGGTTATAATAAGGTTGTTTTTAATGAAAAGTCGAAGTTGACTTGCTGGAGCTGTGACAAAATTGGCTACTTTGAAAAGGGATCACAAAGTTATTTTTGCTAATAAATGCCAAAGGATCTGACGTGGCTACGTGTTAAACTTTTACTTAGTTGCCGAGAGTTTCTCAGATGCATAACTATATGCATAAATCTTTCCTTCTGTAGATAAAGTGCGGTTGATTCATCCTCTCGATTGAGGTGTTTTCAAGCATCATGAAAGGTTTTGAACGCAGATTGTAATCGTCAAGATACAAATGAGGTTTAAGATAAAATCAAGTGGCAAACTTGAAGAATTGTTTAGTTTCATATGTTATAATCAATATTTTAATTCATTTTAATTGTCCAAAGTTAGCAGTCCAATAGTCCAATTGTCCAATAGTCTAATATATTCATATATAATTTAATATATAATATTTGAATTAATTAATACGTATCGTGACCCGTGTACCGATCTCAGTATTGATCACAACTCAAACCATATATATATTTTGGAATCAACCTCAACCCTGTATAGCCAACTCTAACATTCACATATAGAGTGTCTATGGTTGTTCCGAAACATATATATATAGATGGGTCGATATGATAGGTCGAAACCTTGTATACGTGTCCCGTTATTTAAAGTGCGTAAAATAAATACAGAAATTAAATGACGATAAATAAAATTGCGAGAATGTAAATTTCGATAATTAAATTGCGTTAAATAAAATGTAACCAGTTAGCTAGGAACAGTTAGCTAGGAACAGTTAGCGTGGATTCTTATCATTATTTCAATTAATTAGTTCATTTGTTTCTAGCAAATTTTACTTTGTCCGATGTTTTCTTCATTATGCCACTTGCTGGATTCTGATAGGTCAAAATCCAAATATGAAATTGTACAAAAATGGATTCTGTGGTGAACGGATACGTATATCTATGGATACAAGTAGGATAGTGACTCACTGTTGAATCAGAGTCGAAGAATGTACTTTGTAACTGATTAATGTGAAATCTAAGTATTCCTCGGGTATTACCTACCCGTTAAAATATTTTCACCATTAACAGTTTGTACAGAAGAATTTTAATTACAATCTTTATGAAAATATACTTACATATATATTTTCTTCAGATGTAATCATGGAGTTAATGAGTCAATAAGATTTTAAACTCATTTGATTTATCGTTAATACTAGATTACATAATCTCTAAAACTTTAGAAATTACATAATCGCCATGTCGAGCGAAGATAATCGATGTAGAATGATATGTAGAACGAAGATAAAGTAGATAGAACGATACGCATATTGATGATTAGGCTCGAGGTACAGAATGAGATGTTGAGGCATGTGATGTTGAAACTTGGGTTGTTGGTGGTACTGTTGGTGCCGGTAATGTTGCTGAAGCTGGTACGTTTTGCACCATATTTTTTTTTCAAGACGACAACTCGGGTGCGAAGCTCGTTGACATATTACTCCGGGATGATTGTCGGTAGAAATGAAAGAGTGAATAAGGTTTTGAATTTGAGACAGTATATAATCATGGCGATATATTCGAGAAATGAGGGTGAAAATGGGGTTTCGGACTGGTTCGCCGGTATGTGCTTCAAGTTCTTTGCCAAGAGGTGAATTCGGTTGGTGGAAGGGATCGTCTTCTTCGCATCCCCATTGGTTAAGTCGACTACGAACCCATCAGATGAATTGGGGATGGCTGATTGATTGATTCATTCTGGTGACGCTGCTTTTGGAGCTGGAGTGAGACTCCATATCGGAATCTGAGGGGCTTGAACTAGTGATGAGTTCCATTTTGCTCGGTTAGATAAAGAGTTTTTGGTATGAAATGAATTTCGGATATCGGATGATATCCTAATTACATAGCATATCTATATATAGTACAGAAGATCCCGTAGATTACGAAGGGATTTAAAGAAACGTGTCAGATAAAGTCTACGGTAACATATACGCTAAAATATGAATTAGCAGATACGCTAAGATATGAATTTATCTGTACACTATCTATTAAAGAAGTGCAGGAAGTCGTGTCTAGATTTAGGAATGATAAGCAGGTAACTTTCCACTAGGACTGATAAACAATTCTTATAATATGCAGCTAAGGTCAAAGTCCAGACTCACTAATGCATCCTAACAACTATCAGTTAGACACACTAATGCAAGACCTGGTTCGCTAGGACCAACGCTCTGATACCAACTTTAACAACCCGTCCTTATCCACCTGGACGGAGTCATCAACATTTGGTCCCATTGCGATGATCGACTCCAAGTAATGTCCTTAAAATGAGTATATGCACATCGGAAGACTTAATTCGTACATGAGAATAAACATGCTTGAAAGTGTCAACCAAAAGGTTGGTGAGTTCATAGGTTTATCATACACAATCATAAAATTCAGTAATTTTGATAGACCACAAGATTTTAATTTCATAAATATATGTACACTCGCAAGTGTATAAAAGTATTCTATAAGTTGTAGGCACCCGGTAACAAGCCTTAACGTTCATGTTTTACCCTCTGAAGTACACCAGATCAGGTGTGTTTAAAATAACCTCGAAGTACTAAAGCATCCCATAGTCAGGATGGGGTTTGTCAGGCCCAATAGATCTATCTTTAGGATTCGCGCCTACCGTACATAGACAAGTAGTTTAATGTTACCAAGCTAAGGGTATATTTCTGGTTTAAACCCACATAGAATTAGTTTTAGTACTTGTGCCTATTTCGTAAAACATTTATAAAACAGCGCATATATTCTCAGCCCAAAAATATATATAAAAAGGGAGTAATGAAACTCACAATACTGTATTTTGTAGTAAAAATACATATGACAACATTGAACAATGTAGGGTTGGCCTCGGATTCACGAACCTATATCATTTATATATATATATATATATTAACACATATAATGGTAATCGAACAAATTTACATATTATTAGTATTATAGTTGTTATTTTAATGTTTCATTAATAACCTCATTGGATAATATTTATTTTTATATACTTTAACTAGATAATTAATATTTATTACAAAAATATTACTATAGACATGTTTTATATCATAAATATATTTATTTTATTTTTTTTATATAGAAAAATCTTTATTTGATAAATTAATAATACTAATGATAAAATAGTACTTTTAATATATTAGTAATAATGATAATATTACTAAAAATAAATAAAAATGTTATATATTAACAATAATAATAATATTTTTGATAATAATAATGTTAGTGATATTAATAATAATAATAATACTTTTATTAATAATAATACTAATAATAATAATAATAAAAATAATGATAATAATAATAATAATAATAATAATAATGATGATGATGATGATAATAATAATAATAATAATAATAATAATAATAATAATAATAATAATAATAATAATAATAATAATAATAATAATAATAATAATAATACTACCTTAAATGAAAAGCTTCCAAAAACAAAAGTGCCTATGCCCGGCTCGAACCCGCGACCTCTCATTTCACAAGCACAAACCCAACCAATGAACCGTTAGCTATTATCTTGTAATAACTCTCCTGACTAAATACTTATCATAAGTGAAACTGTTTGCCTTCCATCTTCTTTTTAAACTCACTCACATAACGTAATTTAATTTATTCATGATCCATCATATCATTATCATTATCATAACCTGATCATACTCATAATCCTAATAGTTATCATCATGCTCTTTAATCTCATTACCATAATCATTTTCATCATTCACCTGATCACCATAATTCGTCATTTAAAATGGACCCCAATATCATTTTAATCTAGTCAATATCTTAACCTATATAAAGCTCGGTCCTTCAGCAATATCAAAAGCCCAAAATAAATAGGTCACGGTCCATACACAAAACAAGGTCACGGCTCATATCACTTTAGCTAAACCCAATTGTACCAAGTTCAAAGAAACCCACTTAAGATATGGATATTGGCCCAACCACTAAATTAAACAAGTCCAAAAATATATAAGGTTTCAAACCCGATTTCGTTCACAGCTTAAAAAAAGAACTTTGCTGTTTGGTTTCTTGTTTTAGCGAATAAAATAGAAACAGACAATCAAGACACCGAATCATAATAAACAATTGGGTTAGGTGGAACTATATGCTGAGTGGATGACATCAAAAAGGAGAAAGAAAAGGAGTTCCACAAAGAAACGGTTCAAACATTTGCTTCAATTTGATCCCACCGATGGGTGGTGGGGTTTCTCCCCAAGTGATTGTCGATAGATACTTAAAATAGTAAAGAATTACGCACATAACCCTCATCATTCGAATATCCTTTTACTTTAATCTTGCCTTCCATATTTCAAACAACCACTAGTGCATTTATAATATCAAATGGGGTTTCTTTTCTTTTAATAACAGTGGGAGTTTCCGATGATGATAATGGTGATCGAATGGTGGCTGTGGTGGCCTTTCTTGGCCTAGCTCAACTAGAAACAAGGAAAAGCAAATGACAGTTTGTGGTAGTTTTCATAAAAGAGAGAGAAAATAAAGATGAGAGAGAGAAAGAGAGAGAGGAAGAAGGTGATGATGGAATGAGGGTTGTGAGGTGTTGAGTAACATAAGAAAGGATGGCGTTTGGTAGTGAGGTAATTCAAAGTGTCGATGATGGTGGTCTGCTACGGTGAAAAAAAAAACAAAAACAGTAGCAGTTAATGGTTGATGGTAGTGGCTAGATGAAGGTGTTAGGTTGTTGACGGTTTAGGGTGATGAGAGTATATATCGTGGTGATCTAGAGGTTGAAGATGTAATGGTGTTCGATTGATTCTTGTTGGTTGTTTATCCAAGAACAAGGAAACTGGAATGAAGATGGTTATGGTTAAAAAGTTACACGAATAGAGGTTTTGAGCTGTTTCTTACTTTTTCTGCTTAATTCAATCGGATTGTAGCTTCTATCTGTAATTACAATTTCATATGCAAGTGAAAGAATTGAATGGTTTTTGTCTAACGAGATAATCGTTTGTTTTATAATGAAAATGGTCAACAGAATATTAATCCAGGAAGAAGAATACAAAAAAAATAATTAAATAAATAAAAGAAGAAAAGACTGCTAACAGATTTTGTCTTGGTTGGTGATAATTGATTCGAGTTGTTCAAAGTTAAAAGACAGATTGAGCAGCTTAGACAATGATAGGCAATTGAATATGTTTTTATCTGATTATTTATTTATGTATACATCGTATCTACATACATACATATTTAGTTATACATGTAAATCCGTATTCTGCATTTGGATATATGTACAAGTATTTATTTATAAACTCCATATATATATATATATATATATATATATATATATATATATATATATATATATATATACATATATCTGTTCTTATATCAATATTTATATTTATAAATTATAATTAACTTTATTGATAAATATAAATATAAATATAAATATAAATATAATAATAATACTCATAATAATAATAATAATACAACTTCATAATAATATTATTATTAATGATGATTATAATAATTACTATAATATGTATATAACAATTATATTATTAATAATAATGATACTAATTATAATAATGCTAATTATAATAATATTAATATTATTAATGATAATAATAATATTCATAATAATATAATAATTTATACCTATCAAATTTCATATCTATATGTTACATATTTAATTCTAATGATTAATTTGTATTTTATTATTTCAACTTATTATTTATGCTTTTATTTATATTTAAATATACATATACATATATTTATTTACAACAATTGTTCGTGAATCGTCGAGAGCAGTCGAAGGTCTATTGAATGTATGACAACAATTCAAACTTTTTGAGACTTAACATAACAGACTTTGCTTATCGTGTCGGAAACATAATAAGATTAAGTTTAAATTTGATCAGAAATTTTCGGGTCGTCACAGAAGTTGTATGCTAAGTTCTCCAAATGTGAATTTTGGCTAAGGGAGGTTCAATTCCTTGGCCACATTGTGAACAAAGACGGTATTCAAGTAGATCCGGGGAAGATAGAGACGGTGAAGAGTTGGAGACAACCGACTACGCCTACGGAAATCCGAAGTTTTCTCGAATTGGCCAGTTATTATCGTCGGTTTATCCAAAACTTTTCTAAGATCGCTTCTTCATTGACGAAATTGACGAGGAAGAACGCGAGATTTATTTGAGAGAACGAGCAAGAAATTGCTTTTCAATTGTTAAAAGAGAAGTTGTGTCAAGCTCCGGTGTTAGTGTTACCGGAAGGGGTGGAAGACATGATGGTTTATTGTGATGCTTCTCTAAATGGGCTCGGGTGTGTTCTTATGCAAAGGGGTAAAGTCATCACTTATGCCTCTCGACAATTAAAGGAACAAGAAACGAGATATTCGACTCATGATCTTGAGTTGGCGGCGGTTGTGCATGCGTTGAAAATTTGGTGCCATTACTTGTATGGTGTCAAGAGTACGATTTATTCGGATCATAAGAGTTTGAAACATCTCTTTAATCAAGGGGATTTGAATTATCGTCAACGTAGGTGGATGGATGTGGTGAAAGATTATGATTGTGAAATACGTTATCATCCGGGCAAGGTGAATGTGGTCGCGGATGCATTAAGTCGAAAGAGTCACCACCTGGCGTTACGATTGGGATTGTTACGTATGATTATTACTAACTATTTTCTTGAAAAACTTGGTGTGATTCAAATAGAGGCTTACGTTCACAACAAGCATGCGGAACGAATAGTAGGGCAATCGGAGTTCATTACTATGGGCTCACGTGGTTTGTTGTCTTTTCAAGGAAGAGTGTGGGTGCCTAAGATGTGTGATTATCGATAAGTGCTACTTGATGAAGCACATAAGTCAAAGTATTCCATTCATCCGGGCGCAACGAAGATGTATCTTGATTTGAGGAAGGATTATTGGTGGCCGGGCATGAAACGTGATGTTGTAAAGTATGTTGAACAATGTGTTACATGTTTGCAAGTTAAGGCCGAGCACCAAAAGGCGTATGGTAAGTTACAACCGTTAGAAATCCCAAAATGGAAATGGGAGCACATTACCATGGATTTCATCACAAAGTTACCTAAAACGGCGAGAACCCAATTTGATTCGATTTGGGTTATAGTTGATCGATTGACTAAAAGTGCGTTGTTTCTTCCCATTCGGGAAGCGATATCGTCGGAGACCTTGGCTAAGTTGTTTATCAAGGAAGTCATCTCTCGACACGGAGTTCCTATATCTATTATTTCAGATCGAGACACCCGTTTCACATCTCAATTTTGGGAGAAGTTTCGTGAAGATATGGGTACACAATTGAAGTTGAGCACGGCGTACCATCCTCAAACGGACAGTCAAACCGTACGTACAAACCAAACATTGGAGGATATGTTACGGGCGTGCATCATTGATTTCGGCGGTAGTTGGGATGAGCATTTGCCTTTGGTGGAATTCTCGTACAATAATAGTTATCATACTAGTATCGGGATGCCACCTTACTAGATGCTTTATGGGCGGAGGTGCCGAACTCTGATTTGTTGGGGTGAAATTGGTCAAAGAGAAATCGGGAGTACCGATTTGGTTTTAGATACGAATAGCAAGATTGATATGATTAGGGATCATTTGAAAAAGGCTCAAGATAGACAAAAGTTGTATGCCGACAAACGTAGGCGAATGATCGAATTTCAAGAAGGTGACATGGTGATGCTTAAGGTTTCGCCATGGAAAGGCATTATTCGGTTTCGAAAATGAGGAAAGTTAGCTCCTCGGTTTATTGGGCCATTTAAGGTTTTAGCTCGTGTTGGTGAAGTCGCGTATCGTTTGAAATTACCCGAAGAGCTTGGGGGGATCCATAATACATTCCATGTTTCCCATCTCCGCAAGTGTCTTGCGGATGATTCATCTTGGGTACCATTAGACGAAATTGAGCTAAACAACAAGTTAGAATATATTGAGGAGCCGATTGCCATACTCGATGAGAAGGTCAAAAGGTTGAGAAATAAAGAAGTGAGGACTTTTAAAGTTCAATGGCGTCAGAGTAAAGGTTCCGAGTTTACGTGGGAGCCCGAAGAATTCGTGTTAGTTTATCTTCCTTCTTGTCATGCGGCTTGGATCGCGAGGACGCGCTCCGATTCAAGTGGGGGAGAGTTGTAAGACCCAAATATTTGTTGTGTACATAAGCATAAATAAGATGCTTGAAGTGGGGGTTTCGTTGTACATTTTAAAATAAAGAAGAATCTGACCTGGGCAATCTGTGCGCCGCGCAGGCATTTGGCGCGCCGCGCCATTGGTCTGTGACAGATTCCTTTCTTTTAAATTAGATATTTTGAGGGCTTTTTGGTAATTACACATGGGGCCCGAATTTAAGTCCTAGATCAGTTCTTGGAGCTTCATTTACTCCATATTCAACAACCCTTATCACCTCCATTTAATTTTTAGAGAGAGATTGATATTCTAGTGAGGGAAAACTCATTTTGGGGAAGAAGGAGAAGGAATCTTGCTTAAGCTCAAGTTCTAAAGTTGTTCCTCTACTTCCTAGCTACGTTTTGAGTGTGGTGGTATGTTCTAACTTTGTTTTCCTTGTTTAATTTGATTAAGGGTTAGGGTTTGGGGTAAGTGATGAACTTAAAACCCATTTGTTAGTGAATTGGGTGTTTTGGGGAAATTTGGGTCATGTAGACTCAAAGATGACTAACTAGGGTTTTTCAAAGTATTAATTGATGTTTATGAGCTTAAATTAGTTAGTTAATTACTAGCACACCTAGAGATAAGTAAATGGGCGTTGTGTGGGTTAGTGGATGACCCGAAATGGGTGTATTGACCTTAATTTGATCAAATGGGTCAAAATGGACCTAAGTTAGTTAATGTTGGTGTGTAATGCATAAACCTTGTGTTTTAAAACCTAACTTGGCTAATGATTAGGGTTTTGGGGATGTTAACCCAAATATTAGGGTTAAGGGTGCAAATGGTTCGAAATTGCACCATGGGTCAAGATAACACTAGAATGGAGATTTAGTTGGTTGACTGACTTGTCTTTGTGATTAATATTATGCAAAATATAATAGGTACGTTACTTTGAATTTTTGCAAGCTCGGTTACTTTTCACAAGAGACTTTGAGGTGAGTGGAGTAATTATACGTATGTGTATATGACATGTTTATTTGTGGGTGTTATGGTATGAACCATCGAGCTGGTAGTGCCATAACATGTGTGCGATAAGATGTGAACCACGAGCCGGTAACATCGAGTGTGAACCACGAGCCGGTAGCACTATAAACTAAGATGTGAACCACGAGCCGGTAGCATCGAGTGTGAACCACGAGCCGGTAGCACTATAAAATAAAATGTGAACCACGAGCCGGTAGCATCGAGTGTGAACCACGAGCCGGTAGCACTATAAAAGAGTATGACTCAATTGCGTATGGTGTGAACCACGAGCCGGTAGCACCATAGCGTTTATGGTTAACCATATTGAGATTGTCGATTATTTAGCATATTGTTTATATATATATACATTGTGTTGAGTATATGCTAATGCGGTTTTGTGATAACGTACGACTTGTTAAGTGTTTTGGGTACGATGACATGCTAATTGAGTTACGAGTTCGTACGAGGTATTTAATGAATGTGATTGCAAATAGATGGGTTATATATATGTATGTGTAATTATTGCATTCACTAAGCTTTGCTTACCCTCTCGTTGTTTACCTTTTTATAGGCTCAGGTATGGACAAAGGTAAGGGCGTTCGTTTGGAGCAGAGATCCCGTTGTGTTAGGGGACGCTTTTGGAGATATTAGCTTTTGGAGTTTGACCGAGACTTGGGTAGTTTAACCCCAAACACCATGCACGTAGGGTCGTTTGGTATTTAAACTTTTTGTGATCGAAACTCGCGTTTTGTATTAAACTCGTAATTCGGGCCGATGTGGGCCCCGCTTTGTAAAACTTATTTTATGTTTGAATCGTGTTAGTTTTACATATTGGAATATATTGTTAAAAGCGTTTCGTCTAAATATGTCAGGAAGTAGGCGATCTTTTTCACAAAAAGGGAAAAGTTGGACAGGCCGTTTTGGCGCGCCGCGCCACTATGCTGTACAAATTTTTATTTTTTATTTTGCATATTTCGATTGCATATGGGTTAGGTTGTTGCAAGTGGTATCAGAGCATGGTCTAAGGAATTTAGGCGACTTGCGATAGGTGCCTAGACTTAGACTTTATTGTGTGTGCACTTTATGCGGGACTTGTGTGACTTTGGGTCGGAACGGGAATTGCTAGTGCTAGTGTTTATGTGAATTAACCTTGCACTAACTGTTTTGTATTGTTTTAGCAATCATCAAGCGAGATAGACGTTGTACTAGCGAATTAATGCGACGTGATCGCGTAACAATGATTAGCTACCATTGTTATGAGTTCAAATCGTGTCAAACAAGCGATGTACGACGATTGTTGAGTAAGATGGGGTAGTGTGGTGTATATGTATATACATATGTGTTAAGTCCTTTCGTTATGTTGCTTAATTTACTTCGTTTTATAGAATGAAGATGAGAAATGGACACGACACCAATGACGGAAGTACGAGTGAGGACGTTGAACTCACGGCCAAGGTTGAGGCCATCTTTAAAAGGCTAAAGAAGGATTTTCGTGACGATGTCCGAAAGGTCTTCCAAGAGTCGGTTGATGGACAAGTGACCGAAATGATAAATGAATGAATGAAAGCCGCAATAGAGGAGGCTTTGGAAGCTAGAAACATTTATCCTCAAGGTGAAGGGGGTGAAGGTAATGGTGGGGGTGGAAGGCGGGACTTCCACTACAAAAATTTCAAGGATACTCAACCTCCGATGTTTAATGGGGTGAGGGATCCATTGAAAAGCACTTGTTGGATTTCCGATATCGAGGGGGCATTCCGTACCGCGGAGTGTCCTCCCGAGAAGAAGACGAGGTATGGGTCTAGCATGTTGCGCGAAGAGGGCAAGTTGTGGTGGGACTATAAAATCAAATTATTTGGTGAAGAGCAATGCATGTGCTTGACATGGGAGGAGTTTAAGAGTTTTGGGTACGATGACATGCTAATTGAGTTACGAGTTCGTACGAGGTATTTAATGAATGTGATTGCAAATAGATGGGTTATATATATGTATGTGTAATTATTGCATACACTAAGCTTTGCTTACCCTCTCGTTGTTTACCTTTTTATAGGCTCAGGTATGGACAAAGGTAAGGGCGTTCGTTTGGAGTAGAGATCCCGTTGTGTTAGGGGACGCTTTTGGAGATATTAGCTTTTAGAGTTTGACCGAGACTTGGGTAGTTTAACCCCAAACACCATGCTCGTAGGGTCGTTTGGTATTTAAACTTTTTGTGGTCGAAACTCGCGTTTTGTATTAAACTCGTAATTCGGGCCGATGTGGGCCCCGCTTTGTAAAACTTATTTTATGTTTGAATCGTGTTAGTTTTACATATTGGAATATGTTGTTAAAAGCGTTTCGTCTAAATATGTCGGGAAGTAGGCGATCTTTTTCACAAAAAGGGAAAAGTTGGACAGGCCATTTTGGCGCGCCGCGCAGGACAGTGGCGCCGCGCCACTATGCTGTAATTTTTTTTTATTTTGCATATTTCGATTGCATATGGGTTGGGTTGTTACAAAAGGGAGCAGATGAACTCACGATACGATACAATAGTTTGTAGTAAATATGCATATGATGGTATTTTTACCCGTATTGTACACAGCTTCTAGAAGTATTTACTATTAGTATATACCAATAGAAATCTACAATTATTTGTGTAATATGTCATCCATGACCTAATCAATTTAATATGTCATCCATGACTTAATACATTTTAACTTATACTAGATATTTTTACTAAAAACCAAATTTTCAAGCCTATAAATAAGCACCATTTCTAACTCATTTTTACACATTCATTTTCCAAATTTTACTTCCAATTTTCACACACTTGCAAGAACTCTCTCAAGTTTTGTTCTACTACTTCTTTCCAGCAACTTTACATTCTAAACTTGAGGTAAAAACTCTACTTCAACTCTTGTTCAATTCATATGTCTATAGCTATCTATATAAGAGTTTATAAACTAGAACATAGTTTAGTTAATTCTAAACTTGTTCGCAAACAAAGTTAATCCTTCTAACTTGACTTTTAAAAACAACTTAACACATGTTTTATATTTATATGATATACTAACTTAATGAGTTAAAACTTGGAAACACGAAGAACACCGTAAAACTGGGGGCTGTTTTGGGTTGGATAATTAAAAACTATCATAATCTTTGATTTAAAAGTTATTCTTCTGGGAAAATGATATTTCATATGAACATGATACTATATCCAAAAATCATGGTTAAACTCAAAATTGAAGTATGTTTTTTCAAAATGGTCATCAAGATGTTGTTCTTTCGACGGAAATGACTACCTCTTTCAAATATGGATTATAACTTGTAACTCTGACTATAAACCACCACTTTTTCAGTTTAGTTTCACAAATTACAGTTCGTTACGAAACCATAGCAATTTGATTCACTCAAAACGGATTTATAACGAAGAAATTATGGGCAAAACAATATTGGTTTGAAATGGATAATTTGATTACGAGATTAATTCATTAAAATCTATACTAACCATATCCTAGCTAACTTTTCTTGTATTATACATGTATTCTAACATGTCATGGTTACACAATACGTCGGATAAATCAAAAGACACCACATACACAATATGTGTAACTACAATAGCGGTATTGTGGGTCATGATTGAGTCTTATACAACACGTGTATACTATGGAGTACTAACTATGGACTACTAAATGTGGACTACTAATTGTGGACTACTGACATTGGAATGCTAACTTGACAACTTAAACAATCACACGTGATTGAAAATATAAACTTAAACAATCACACGTGATTGAAAATATGAACTTAAACAATCACATGTGATTGAAGATATGATATGCATAATAGTTGTATTACATTTTGATATACATATATATTGGTTACAGGTTCGTGAATCCAAGGACGACGGCCATATTTTAAATAAGTTGAAAACTTATTATTAATATACTTTTACTACCGTGAGTATATAGTCCCATTTTTAAACTCTAAAAATATTTTGTGATGAGAATACATGCATTTTATGTTTTACGTCATGGACACAAGTACTTGAAATGTATTCTACGTTGAGTTGTACCACCTTGCATATCTTCCCTAATAGCTTGGTAACTAATATTTACATGTTGTAAGAACATGTAAGCGCGAATCCTGTTGATAGATCTATCGGGTTTGACAATCCCAACCGGGCTAGTCGCTCTAGTATCATAAACGGTTGCATAGTACTTCGTTTTTACTACACTTGGTACAGTGTAGGGAGATTTCATAATAAAGGGAATATGCTACATTAATGGTTAAGTATGGTTACCGAAGCGCTCAACAACTTATAGAATACTTTTATACACTTGTGAGTGTACATATATTTATAACTATGAAATCTTGTGGTCTATATTTATATCGATGCTAAACCTATATATCTCACCAACCTTTGTGTTGACTGTTTAAGCATGTTTATTCTCAGGTCCTTAAGAAAGTCTTCCGCTGTTGCATAACCTGAGCAAGCTGTGCATGGAGTCTCAAGCTTTTAATTAAATAAAGTGTTGCATTCAATAAAACCTTTGTCATGTATTATATTTGACTGTTATGTCAAGTGTGTAGTATTTGAAAACCGATATATTATGGGGATTATTCCTTAAATAATCGCCCAATTGTTTAAAACATGCATTATGTATAATAATGGTTAATTTTTTATGAAACGAATGCAATATTTTCTAAAACGTATCATATAGAGGTCAAATACCTCGCTATTGGACCAATGAATAACGTACTACGTTTATAGTAATATGGACGGGTCGTTTCAGTTGGTATCAGAGCAGGGGTCTTAGCGAACCAGGTCTTGCATTAGTTTGTCTAACTGATAGATGTTAGGATGCATTAGTTACTCTGGACTTCGACAGTGTCTGCATGTCAAAAGTTTTGCTTATCATTTCTTATTGGAAATTACCTGCTTATCATCTTAAGTCTAGACGCCTCTTACTGCATTTATTGCATAGATAGTGTATAGACAAATTTCATATCTTAAGCATATCTATTACAGTAAACTCTGCTTTACACCTTCCGTAAAATCCTCAGTAACTTATGGGATTCTGGTATTATAAATACATATGTAAATTATGTATTGAGTAATACCAAACTAGTCCTATAATTTATTTAATTTCAAAAATCTTTTCCCTACTCTGTACGAGATGGATCTTTCAACTGGTTCAAGTTCATCGGATTCCGACAGCTATTCCGATATGGATATCCACCTAAGCTCCGAAAGCAGAGTAGCCAAAATGGATCAATCGATTAGCCATCATCTATTCTGGATGGATTGGGGATGGGTTCGTAGTCGACTCAGTCAATGGAGACGAGAAGAAGGCGATCCTTTCCACCCACCAAATTTCCCTCTCGGCGAAGAACCTGAAGCACTTACCGGCGAACCAGTCCGAAACACCATTTTCACCCTCATTTCCAGAGTCTCTCACCACGATTATATATTATCTAAACTTCTAGATCTTATTCATCCTCTCGTTCCAACCGCCAATCATCCTGGTGTACTAGAAGAAGTCAACGAGCTTCGCGCTAGAGTGGTGGCTTTGGAGAATATGATGCAGAACTTACAAGCATCACAAGCCCCACAAACACCAACTGCACCACCCGCATCAACACCAACAGTACCATTACCACCACCAACAACATCCGCATCGCAAGCCCCAACATCACAATCTGTCCCACGAGCATCAACGTCATATGCCCTATAGATAGGAATACCAATAAAATCAAACGATGAAGTATTGATTCATAATTTCATAATATTCTACGGTGATTATGTAATCTCTAAAGTTTTAGAGATTATTTATTCTAATCATAACCGTAAATCAAGATGAGTGGATGGATAGAGATCATACAGGGGAGAATAGAAACCCTGACAGGAATAGTGCGTGCGTTACAAAATAGACTTGTTATACAAGCAGCACCAGCAGTACCGACAGCATCACCAGTACCAGTAGCACCTACAACATCACAAGCTCTGCCAGTTCCATAATCACCGACATCATCACAAATCAACAACGAGCATATTGTATCAACGAGTTATGAAGTATTAACTCATTCTCTCTGAAAAATTTATATGTATATTTTATATATATGTGAGTTTTTAAACCACAATATATCTTTTCGTACTAAGCTATTATGTATGAATTGAAAAAGGGTAGATACTACTCGGTTAAATTCATATTAATAGGCTATGATGTACATCCGTCATTAACAACTAAACCATCGTTAACTACAATCTCTGTTTCAATTCAATGAATTGCATTTCATAATAAACCAAGTGTATTATTCAATTACATGTTTGATTTTACACTTTCATCTTCGATGTACTCGAAACTTTCTGGAAAACATCATTCGTGCTTTACGAAATTCACAAGAACTCAACAAACATCAATATCATTCACCGAAGAAATGTCAATAAGAATAAATAATGAAGTATTGACTATACTAGTGAAATACTCCGCGAAGATTATGTAATCTCTAATGTTTTAGAGATTATTCATTCCTAGTTCCAGCCAAAAATCAAATGAGTTTAATATTATATTAACTTATTAAATCTATGTTACATCTGCAGAAAATATACATACATATATTTTCATAAAGGCTGTAATAAAAGTTCTCTTGTACAAAATATTACTTGTGAAACTTTTAAAGGGTAGGTAATACCCGAGAGATATATAAATTCACAATTAATATGTTACATTCTTCGATTCTGATTCAGCAAATCATCAACTATACTCACTACTTTCACAACGATATACATTCTTTTATAGAAATCAAAACAACCATTCTCATCCAAATTTGATTACATATTCTGATTTTGACAAATCAAAATTTAAGTCAAGATTTAACAGAAAACATCACTCTTAGATCCCTACAGTTTTCAAAGCTATGCTTTGACTTCAAAACTGTGATAGAACATCACTTCTATTCATAAAACTCAGAAAAATATTCATGTCGTCCAAAACTCTAGAACATCATATGTATATTGACGATTACAATATGCGTTTAAACCCTTCATGAGTCTTGAAAACACCTCAATTAAGAAACAATCGAGAAGATGATCCAACCACACGTTATCTATGAAAAGAAGAACTTATGCATACAGTCATGCACCTGAAAAACTCTCACAACGAAAGTCATAGTTTAACACGTATCCATGTCAGACCCTTTGGCATTTATTAGCTAAAATAACTTTTCAATCCCTTTTCAAAAATAGACAGTTTTGTCACAGCTCCAGCAAATCACCTTAAATTGTTCATTTGAATAAGCCTTATTATAACGATTACCCCTTCACCATTGTTACCGGGGAACCTTTTATATCTCGCCACATTAGCAGTAAACTTATAAACAACTTCATTGATCTTTAAGCCTCTCCGAAAAATCATTACATTTATTGAAACTCTATCAATTACTCATCTACATCTTGTAACAATAATTGTCATACCAACTACCAGGAATTAGCAATCAGTATTTTAAATCTCGCAGCATTTCTACGCCAACAGTTACATATAACTTATATCTCCTAGACTTACATACTTCGAATGTGAAATTTCTGAAAAACACCCCAAACTGTGAACTAGTTCTCCGAAATTAGAAAAATGCTGATGAAGCAGCAAAAACTATAAACGACCTTAACAGTCAAAAGTTTGATGATAAAGAATAATATGTTGGCAAAGCTCAGAAAAAGATAAGGTTTGGAACTGGAAAACGGATTGAGCAAACCATGAAGGAAGCTGTAGACAAATCACAAGGACTAGACCAGCTTTCAAAGAATCCAAATGATTCAGTGTCTGCTGAAGTTATTATCGAACACCTTGTTTCTGACTCTAAACCTTATGGACAAATTTTCATCATCATCCACCGATGTTAGAAATTCTAAGATATCATCGTATCTTTCATTATAAATATCCTCGATATTTCTGAAGATAATTTCATGACTATTCTTATCTAAAATAATTTATCTCTTCGCACTATCTGCATTACATGATAAAAGAAACTGTTTTAGTTTCTAAATTTTGAAAAAATCGAATTTAAAATATGAATATTTTTGAAGTAGTGTTGGGAACTGAAGCATGAGTTAGTATAATATAATGACACTTGATCAATGTGATTATATTACAGTAAGTCATGCTGAGTTTCTAATGGGACATGACGATTCACAGACCATACCGTCATCATGTGCCATGTTACACGACTCTGGTATTCTATTTAACCTCTAAAAATATCAAGAAAATATTTTCTTGATGATTCAGTCTTTTCCGGATATTCTGGTAATTTGACAAATCAAATCGTGCTACTACCTTTCCTTTCTACTTTGTATATTATGATAATTCGAAACTCCATACCTACGAATTCTGGACCATTACTTTCGAAAAGAAAACAAAAGCATGAAGCTCCGAAATAGAAAGGAGGTATAAATTGCAGCAAACAGAAAAGAGCATTAACTGTAGATGTCGATAATTATAGAAAGACAGAAGCAGGGACTTCGAAAAATAAGGAAAGATATAAAGCCCGATAGCAACACATAATTTACAAACCGTGTATATCAATACGTATTGCAACGTAAAGACACGGGAGAATTAAAAACACTATAACCCCAAAGTAATAGTAAAAGTAAATAAAATCCTCCGGTGGTAGATGAAAGAGAAGAATGACAGATATGAAAGTTAGGAGTATATCAAGGATCAAAACGGGATGGAGCATATTGACAAATGCTTTAAAGTATGAATTGAGGGAGGAATAATAGAAGGTATGAGCTGTGGAAATAAGGAAATGAAGAGGGTGAATTTATAGTGAAATATCCGACAGGGCAATCAAAATAGATTATCGCATTTAACCAAAGAGGATCCTAATTTCCTTAATTTCCGAAGAATCAAATCTTCTTTAGATTTCGAAGATTTTCTTCTAAAATTCCTTGAATTCTAAAAATCAACCGTGGCTACGTCACCGGATAAGACGAACATGTATTTACTCATTTTCACTCTTTTGCGATAGCTTCACTCATACACTTCACATAATCGAATTGTTTTATCCATATTACTTACTGATGATAAAACTCTAAATTTTCAACTCGTATTCGTCATGAAAACATACTTATTGTCTTCCATGACGATCGCGATCAAATTTCAGGACGAAATTTCTTTAACGGGTAGGTACTGTAACGAACCGGATTTTTTCGACTACTTAATTATACTATTTATATGATTTAATAATTCCGACCTGATAAGCAATGAATTTTAATAAGTCTTGAACCTCTAGAAAGAGTTTTACACAAGCTTTTGGTCACCCTTTTATTCCGACGATTCACGAACGTCATAACTTGATTTAATTGTTTAATTGTTTAATTATTGTGTATATATATGGATTTATATATATTTAACTTGAAAATATGATAATTAAATATCTCATTAAGTATATTAACAAAGTATTATATATATATTTTCATACTACTGATTTAAAGAGTTTTTGAACAATATATATGTTACTATTTAAACGACGTAATTAACTTATGTTAAAACGTATTTACATATAATGTTTTACGAGTGTAAATATATCCTTACAAGTATTAAATATACTTTATAATATACCAATACATATAAAGGATAGCTATACTTATATTTCCGTTCAATTTTCTCAAGAATTCTACTCGCATTCATACGGTATTTTTACCCGTATTATACACAGCTTCTAGAAGTATTTACTATTGGTATATACCAATAGAAATCTACAATTATTTGTGTAATATGTCATTCATGACCTAATCAATTTAATATGTCATCCATGACTTAATACATTTTAACTTATACTAGATATTTTTACTAAAAACCAAATTTTCAAGCCTATAAATAAGCACCATTTCTAACTCATTTTTACACATTCATTTTCCAAATTTTACTTCCAATTTTCACACACACTTGCAAGAACTCTCTCAAGTTTTGTTCTACTACTTCTTTCCAGCAACTTTACATTCTAAACTTGAGGTAAAAACTCTACTTCAACTCTTGTTCAATTCATATGTCTATAGCCATCTATATAAGAGTTTATAAACTAGAACATAGTTTAGTTAATTCTAAACTTGTTCGCAAACAAAGTTAATCCTTCTAACTTGACTTTTAAAAACAACTTAACACATGTTTTATATCTATATGATATTCTAACTTAATGAGTTAAAACTGGGAAACACGAAGAACACCGTAAAATTGGACATACGCCGTCGTAGTAAAACTGGGGGCTGTTTTGGGTTGAATAATTAAAAACTATCATAATCTTTGATTTAAAAGTTATTCTTCTGAGAAAATGATATTTCATATGAACATGATACTATATCCAAAAATCATGGTTAAACTCAAAATTGAAGTATGTTTTTCAAAATGGTCATCAAGATGTCGTTCTTTCGACGGAAATGACTACCTCTTTCAAATATGGATTATAACTTGTAACTCTGACTATAAACCACCACTTTTTCAGTTTAGTTTCACAAATTACAGTTCGTTACAAAACCATAGCAATTTGATTCACTCAAAACGGATTTATAACGAAGAAATTATGGGCAAAACAATATTGGTTAGAAATGGATAATTTGATTACGAGATTAATTCATTAAAATCTATACTAACCATATCCTAGCTAACTTTTCTTGTATTATACATGTATTCTAACATGTCATGGTTACACAATACGTCGGATAAATCAAAAGACACCACATACACAATATGTGTAACTACAATAGCGGTATTGTGGGTCATGATTGAGTCTTATACAACACGTGTATACTATGGACTACTAACTGTGGACTACTAAATGTGGACTACTAATTGTGGACTACTGACATTGGAATGCTAACTTGACAACTTAAACAATCACACGTGATTGAAAATATAAACTTAAACAATCACACGTGATTGAAAATATGAAGTTAAACAATCACATGTGATTGAAGATATGATATGCATAATAGTTGTATTACATTTTGATATACATATATATTGGTTACAGTTTCGTGAATCCAAGGACGACGGCCATATTTTTAATAAGTTGAAAACTTATTATTAATATACTTTTACTACCGTGAGTATATAGTCCCATTTTTAAACTCTAAAAATATTTTGGGATGAGAATACATGCATTTTATGTTTTACGTTGTGACGATCGCTCCAAATCCATATGGACGAACACGTCATTCATTGATTTCATTGCGAGGTATTTGACCTCTATATGATACGTTTTGTAAACATTGCATTCTTTTGAAAAGGCACACCATAAATGAATATTTAAATCAAAGGTTTTCGATATCTGATGATTTTTACATATAGACAATCACCATAAATAATAGTTTACAACATTATTTCCGTTGACAATGCAGTCAAAATAAGATACATAGTGACGATTTGGTGAATGCAACGTCTCCTTAAAAAATATGTCATGTAAGACTCCATGCACATAGCTTGTTTAACATCTAAGCAAACAGCGGAAGACTTCTAGAAACCCTGAGAATAAACATGCTAACAAGTGTCAACACAAAGGTTGGTGAGTTCATAGTTTAATGTTGCGCATAATCTGTATATAGAGGTGGATCACAAGATTTCAGTTGTTCAATCCAGAAACGTTTATCAAAATATTCTACGAAATTGAGCAACCTGGTAACTAAACTTTAACGTATATATAATTTATACCCTTTGTATAATCATCTTAATAATACACGCAAACCAACGTGTACGCTTCTCAAATAGCATACATCCGTTAAAAGGCTAGTGCTCTAGCTCGGACGGAGATATCAAGCCCTATGGATCCATATATAACTACTCGCGCCCACCAGTTCTTATAACCGGCAGTTACTGGTTACCAAAGCTAAGGGATTTTCGGTTCAAACTCGGTGTAGAATTTAGTATGTACTTGTATCCATTGCGTTTTAAAATAAAGTGCATGTATTCTCAGCCCAAAAATATAGATTGCAAAAGCAATTAAAAAGGGAGCAAATGAAACTCACGCATATAATTATTGTAAAACAGTTAATAAAGCATTTGCATGTATTCTCAGCCCAAAAATGTAAAGGGTAAAAGGGATCATATGAAACTCACCTTAGCAGCATATAAAGTCGTTCACCAAAATGTGATCGAAACACGGATTACCAAATAACCATAGATCTCAACATATCAATATTGAGATTCAATATTGTAGAAAAGTACGTAGACATAACGGAGATGATAACACTAGGTTTGACTTGCAAATAATACCCATGAATATTACCCATAACCTCCTTGGCAATAACCCATAATTTCCTTAGCTTTATCCCGCTCATAAAACTATTTTGAAAGTGACACGCTCATGACCTCGTCGTAGTATTTTATGTATAATACTAATAATAATACAAATACTACTAATAATAATAAGATTAATAATAATAATAATAATAATAATAATAATAATAATAATAATAATAATAATAATAATAATAATAATAATAATATAATTAGTAAATAAATACGGAGTAATGAAATGAATCAGAAACAGATATGCTCGAGCTTTTATAGGTGTGGCCTGAATTCAAAACCCATGCGATCGCATGGTTCTGAAGGCCATTTGCCATGCGATCGCATGGCCCGTTTTTCCAGCTCACATATTTTTGTAATTTAGCTCGTCGACATAATTTAATATAATATATTTAATTTATATAATTAATTATATATTATATTATATTCACGTGCATAGTTAACTTGTAATTTTTGTTCCGATAAGTCGTACGTCGTCACTCGACTTATGTCCCGGTTTCGGTTTTTTTGAACGTCCTTTCGTACATTTAGAAAACTTGCATTTTACGTTTCGTGAATCGTACCTTTGTCAAAATATAGTCTTAAATCATCCACAAACTATACCACTGTAGCAAAGTTACTGTAGCAAAGTCAATTTCACTGTAGCAAATAGTGATTTTCAAAAACACTGTAGCATTTTGGGTACTGTAGCAATTTGAAAATGTTACTATCGTTTACTAAATAACTTGAAATTATATATATGTATATATCTTTTTAACATATATAAATCAGTTTTTAAATACACATTGGAAGTTATTTATAAATAAATTTTAATAATAAATATTTCAACTTATCATATATATTCAAATAGATATTTAAACCAATAAGTTTAATGTACGGTATCAAATAATTAATACATTGTTACCTTTTCAAGTTATAGTATATATGTATCTATTTACATATAATTGTTCGCGAATCGTCAAAAACAACCGAAGGGTATTTAAATATATAAAAGTAGTTCAAAAATTTTGAGATTCAGTTTTACAGACTTTGTTTATCGTGTCGGAAATGTTAATCATACAAAGATTAAGTTTAAATTTGGTCAGAAATTTCCGGGTCATCACATACGTCATGGACACAAGTACTTGAAATGTATTCTACGTTGAGTTGTACCACCTTGCATATCTTCCCTAATAGCTTGGTAACTAATATTTACATGTTGTAAGTACATGTAAGAGCGAATCTTATTGATAGATCTATCGAGTTAGACAACCCCAACCGGGCTAGTCGCTCTAGTATCGTAAACGGTTGCATAGTACTTCGTTTTTACTACACTTGGTACAGTGTAGGGAGATTTTATAATAAAGGGAATATGCTACAATAATGGTTAAGTATGGTTACCGAAGCGCTCAACAACTTATAGAATACTTTTATACACTTGCGACCGTACATTTATTTATAACTATAAAATCTTGTGGTCTATATTTATATCGATGCTAAACCTATATATCTCACCAACCTTTGTGTTGACTGTTTAAGCATGTTTATTCTCAGGTCCTTAAGAAAGTCTTCCGCTGTTGCATAACCTGAGCAAGCTGTGCATGGAGTCTCATGCTTTTAATTAAATAAAGTGTTGCATTCAATAAAACTTTTGTCATGTATTATATTTGACTGTTATGTCAAGTGTGTAGTATTTGAAAACCGATGTATTATGGGGATTATTCCTTAAATAATCGCCCAATTATTTAAAACATGCATTATGTATAATTATGGTGTGCTTTTTATGAAACGAATGCAATATTTTCTAAAACATATCATATAGAGGTCAAATACCTCGCTATTGGACCAATGAATAACGTACTGCGTTTATAGTAATATGGACGGGTCGTTTCAATAATAAATACAATATTAATATAACAAATTAATATTAATACATGATTATTTACAAATAATGGTTCGTGAATCGTCGCAATTTGTCGAAGTTTAGATGAAATCATGTAAGGATTTTTGTTTAAATTTTGTCGGAAATTTCCGGGTTGTCACAGTGTTGATGAATTATGATAGCTGGTCGTTTTCAATTGTGTTTTAGTTAGTTATCTGTTGTATGTATGTTACTGAAATGATGTGTATTGTTTGCTGGCAGGATCGTGTTTGTCGTGCAACATTTCGGACTGTATCATAAACGAAAATATTTCGGTCACATCTTGGCATGGCACCATAAGAGTTGCAGCCATGGTGATCCAATGTATGTGTTGAAACTATAGTTTCTGATACTTATTGGCCTTAGTTGTGACAATGAACGCTTATCACTTCAACCTCACAATAGAGAAGTGTTTCGTCATAAGTTGGCATGGCAACATAATAGTTGCAGCCATGATGATCCTTTCCCTAATGGTTGAAAATATTAAATTTATCACCTAAATGGGCTATAATGAACAACATGAAGGACCTAAATGATGTAATTAGAATAATGAGTTGTAGCTTGGCGGGGTAACATATGTTGCAACCATGGCAACACATTATATGTTGCTTTATCGATATACATACCTGTGCCCTTATCTTTCAACATCCTACCGTAACAATGTGTTAAATTATCCTAAGATACTAATTAAAAAAGTGCCTACTGCTACTTGTTGAGTTACTGTTCCCTTTGGATTCATTTGTCCTTTCACATAATTTTCGTGTGCATTGTCGTCTGCGTATTCCATTATCTGATGTAACAGATGGTTTTGTTTTAGTATTTTTTACGAAAGTAGGGGCTGTGATGATAAACATGTGATGCTTTTTGTAACTTGGTTGGGCAACGTATAGGTTGCAGGCTTGCACCCATGTATTGTTGAGGCAGCCCACGGGTTGCAGCCATGTCATAGAGAGGCAACCTACAGGTTGCAGCCATGTCCCACCGTGTTCTCTTGATAGAACTTACCCACTTAACTGAGCCCAACTTTTACCTACCTACATTTGTTATCGTTTTCCATTATGTGTAAACCTTTTTCTTTTTTAAGTTTGTTTATGAACATTTCTGTTTTCAATCCAAACTCACTACATGGTGTTGAGCTATAGGCAGTGTTGTAAATCTTCCGAGATCTCCCCAAGATTATTCCGAGATGTCGAGATCTCCCTAAAAAAGAAACGAGATCTCCCCGAGATCCGAATTCTCCAACCTTGGCTACAAGTATGTTTCATTATTGTATAATTATTATTTCAGTTTTGTGGTAATACACGTTTAATTTGTAGTTAACATGAGTTGGTGTTTACTATTATCAGGTTAGGAATATAGCTAGCAATTCTGAATAGGGAAAACATATCAGTATCTCCATTCTAAATTTTACTTTGTTATTCTTTACGTACATCTCACCTTAAAACTCAGGTACTTACGGAGAGTATTTTTTGTATGTGAAGATTTGAACAGCTGTATGTACAGCTTGCACAACAATTATATGTGCAGGTCTTGCAAGATGTGTCCAACATGATACAGATCTTGGATGGTAGAAAGGTTGAAATAAACAAGTAATAAAAAGGTATGTAATTGTTCATCATATGGTGACACATGTTATCTTTTATACAATGACAAAATATGAATGCTAAAGGAATGATATTTCTTACTTATGGATTAGTTTTCATTTTTCTAAATACACATACAAAACAATATCTGGGGATATGGGGGATATGTTTTATTTTTCTATTATAATTGATAGCTGAAGTTAACAATGTCTGAGTAAACTTAAATTTCGAATGCAGTTTGGATACAAGGACACAAAATCGTTGAAGTGAAGCTTTATTGGTGAGTTAGATTGCGATTTTTTCGTACTCTACCGGTCATTCAAAATTCATGTAACTACTTTACCTAGCTTTATCTATCTCATAATACATAAATGATGATTTTCACTCAAGTATAAGACTGATATAGTAAATTGTTTAACGATTTTCAGCAACTACCAACCGCATTCGCTACTGATGTGTCGGCTACTTCCTGCCGCAACTGCTACAGTTGCCGCTGCAGCTGCTAATGTTGACAACGATTCAGATGCCGCCACGGCTGCTGCTGATGATTGTAAAACGAAGACTTTTTAGGTCATATAGAAGATAAAAAGTTGGCTACCAAATTAACTAACCCTCTATTATGGTCGTTATGTGTATGGTTTTTATGTAAAAAAATGTAATAAAATAGTACGGATCTTTTGTACAAAACTGATTGCAAAAGCGCGCAGCAACGCGCGCCCCATTGCTAGTTTCTCCTAATTGTCCAAGTATGGAAAATAATTTACATTCACCAAACATAAAGTATTTTATTAATTATATTACTAACTTTTTTAGTACTATTGTTTTTTTATAATTTTTAAATATGTTACCTTTTGTAAGAATTATTTTGTATGTTTAATAAGACGACCAAACAAGTATCTTGGTTATTAGTTTGGGTTACAATTCTTTCCTGTAACTTGACTAGTCAAGCTGCTTTTCATGCATAAATAAATATAATAATTAAATAAATAAATTTAAGAAATTGTGACTCTCAGTTTTTTTTACTCACAAACGTATTAACATTAACATGAACTGATGAACAATAATGTTAAAATATGTTTAGAAAGGATTTATCGTATTAGTTATACATAATTAGTCAAATAAGTTTATCACGCATGTCGGACTCGTTTTATCTGATTAATTAAAATAATGTTTATTCAACAAATTATTGATTGTCAAATTGACAAAGAATCCACTAATTCATAACAGATGTCATTATAAAAATATGTTCAAATAATTACGCATGCATATGCACGAGGGTGACACCACATAGGCGGCATCGTATTTTTAGTTATTTTTAAATATTTTTATTTTAATCATATAATTATATCTATATTTATATTTTTTTTTTTCGAAAAGTAAGATTATATAAAAAACCGCAAAATACATCGAACGAACAAGACCAAACTAAGAATCACGACAAAAGCACCACGAAGCAATTACAGTGGCTTGTATGCTACGACTGTATACATATACAGATACATTGATGAACACAAGACCATTAACCAATTCCCGATCGATTACTAATGCCCGGGATGTAATGACTCGGTTTATTGATTTTACTAATGACAGTTTTTACTACTGTCTTAATATGCTTTAAAATATTGTACAATTTAAATTAAATACAGTAAATAATATTGACTAGTAACTATCATGTACAATATTAACTTAGTGAATGTTAACATTATCACTTAAACTATTGTTATACAATATATCAATGTTTATATTTGTATCTATATCTACGTACTTTTTTCATGCGTCCGGATATAATAACAGTTTTTGTTGGACAACATATATAGCGATTTAAGATGACCGTCAAGTAGGCTTGTTGGACAATCTATAAAGTATATATCGTTTTTAATTAATCACTAAATTAGTTTTAAAATAATTTACTATGGATATGGATGTTAACAACTATTTTTTGTGTAATGTCAATTTCTCATATTTATAGGTAAATGAACACTTATTTTCGTCACCATCTAGTTGTTTATGTTATTTTTATTAAACAATAACTTGCTTAGGGTCATAACTAATTAACTATCATCTAACAATTTTATGTGCATTACATGTTATGTTAGATTAACTATTAATTGTAAGCTTGTAAAGTAAAATAATTAAGTTTGAGCCTATTTGTAAGTTAAGTATACAAAAAACGATCATTTGTGACGATCTTTTAATGGCGACTTATTATTTAATTACTAATAATACTATTTAGTTATCTTTAAAAAAGTCGTCACAAAATTTTGATCAATATACGATATTAGTGACCAAACAAATGGTTACCATAGTGACAAATTTTAGTATTTTGGTCCCTAATAAAATGTTGTAACGGATCTATTGTGACGTGAAGTGACCAACTGATTTGGTCATTAATTCGAGTTCAGTGACCAATTTAGTCTCATTAATGACCAATAGTCCTCGTCACTAAAATTCATTTTTTCGTAGTGGTACTAGAGAGTATTATAGTACTCGCAGTATGACATTGAAAAATGATCGGTAATAGTTGATCGTGAAGAAGTTATATTATAGGATTACAAAGTTAAATTAAATTTTTATATATTAGTAGGAGTTATAGATCGTTAATATGGAATGGTTTTGAACACTTTTTCATTGATGAATTTTTTTTTTTTGTATAAAATTCAGTGTATATATATATATATATATATATATATATATATATATATATATATATATATATATATATAGGGGCAGGATCAATGGGGAAGTAACCAATCGGGGGGAAGCGAGGGGAAACAAAAAAAAAAAAAATTCGTTTTTTTTGAATTTTTTTTCCCGGCATAAAGATCACACGAAAATATGAACATTTAGAAAAGACACTTCGTGATTAATGTTATTATTTAGGCGGAAAAACGATCGACAAAAATTACATTCAAGATAATATTGTTCGTGAAGAATATGAACGTTTTTTTTTCCATGTTTTGTGAAGTAAAATTTAGCCCGATTTAAAGTTTAGAGTTTAGGGTTTGGTGTTTGGTGTTTTGGGTTTATTCCATAAACCCAAAACACCAAACCCTAAACCCTAAACCCTAAACTCTAAACCGTTCGTGTTAAAAACTCAATCTAAATTCTAAATCTAAACCCTAAATCTAAACCCTAAACCCTAAATTTCTAAACCCTAATATCTAAACCCTATAAACCCTAATATCTAAACCCTGATATCTAAACCCCAATAGCTAAAACCTCAAAATACGCTCGAAAAACACGATAATTGTTATATATTGCTTTTTCGAGCGTTTTTCCGCCTAAATAAAAACATTTATCACAAAGTGTCTTTACTAAATGTCCATATTTTCATCTCATCTATAATGTTCGTGAACAAAGTTTTTTCAAAAAACGAAAAATAAAATAAATTTTTGCTTCCCCCGCTTCCCCCGAATGGTTACTTCCCTCTTGATCCTACCAATATATATATATATATATATATATATATATATATATATATATATATATATATATATATATATATATATATATATATATATATATATATATATATATATATATATATATATATATATATTGGGTAAGCGAGAAAACCCTCCTATGAAGGAGCACATTGACTCTTCCATAAAAGGTAAAACCTCGGGTAATCAAGCCCCACGAGCGCGAGACCTAGTACCGGGTGAATTGCGCATTATATATATATATATATATATATATAGATATATATATATATATATATATATATATATATATATATATATATATATATATATATATATATATATATATATATATATAAGCTCCTCACTAGAGTGATTTCGGCTTGGTAATAAAATTTTGAGTGCTCAAATATATATATATATATATATATATATATATATATATATATATATATATATATATATATATATATATATATATATATATAAAAGCATAACAAAAGTGATGAATATGTAACAGTGTATATTTATATATTGTGTATATTTATATATATGATGTGATGTATAATTTGATAGATTGAGAAGTTGCCACATTTGGCCTTGTCGTTGGTAACATAATCATGGCTCTTGTAAGTTTTAAGCACATCTAAGAGGAAAAAGAGTTAACATTGTGCCAAAAACTAACGACAGAATAAGTGACCTGCCTTTGCATGCCAAACTAGCATTTCCAACATAATATATATAATAATACTTATAATTATAATTATATTAATAAATCAAACTAGATATATAACACATGAGTCATTTGACTTCAATTAACAAATACTCCGTATTTATTTAAGTAGAGAGATCTGCATGAGCATTAGCATGATAGAATGTTTTATTAAATTATATTAAAGTTTTGGGTCTACAACACCACATCTTGATGTGAACCAAAGCCACTCCGTTATTTTTAGATATTAAATAGGCATACTTTTCTATGTTATTAATAAAATAATTTTTTATGTATAATACTATATTTTAATAGATGTTGTTAAGGTAAAACACTCGTAAAACTTTTGTACAACTTTATGAATGCCACCTAAAATTAAATATATAACGAGTACATACAATACGTGCTGTGATTTAGCGCACTTTCAAGACCCGAAAAATTAATAGAACAATTAAGCAATAAATAAAGACACAAGATTTACGTGGTTCGGCGTGAGGCCTAGTCTACGGGCGGAAGCAGAGAAGGATTTTATTAGCAAATATGACAAACTCGAGGTTACAGTGTATCACTCAATCTAGGATCTAAAAAACTAACAAAGTATTTAGACTGTAACACCGGCCATTTTTTTTTTTTTTTTAAATACACAGCGGAAGACTTTATTAATAAACACACTATAAGTCGCGTCATTACATTAATCTGAGTAATTAAGTTTAAGTTTACACAACGGTGTTACGTTATTACAAAACATTATTTATACAAAAGTTCACATCAGAGTTGGGTTGTCAAACATGTCTTCTGCATCCATACCCATCCCGACTAGCAGTACCTAAACCTGCAAAGGGGGAAACATGTGGGGGATTAGCGCACCGCTAAGTGAATGGAATCTATCTAACAGATATAGCTTAAGCCACACACAAGCTATATACATCAACAATACCTGCTAACTACCAACTAGCATACAATAAGACAATACGAGGATCGGCGGCTTGTACGAGCACACGACTCCCAGCTGATCGGGCCTGAGTCTACCGATAGTCCCTGCTACTCAATTAACAGTATAGTTATCCAGATGCAGGGGATGCATCATTCACACTATACTCCACAATTAGTAGCCTATGGACCCAACCTCCCCTAGGCACGGTTGACCTCATACGGACTCTAACCTCTCCCAGGCACGGTCTCGAGTCCCCAGTCTCCCTAGGCCCGACTGGTGCCATTCACACAGTGTACACATAATTCACATACAACATCAGGCAAACGATATTATTCTATCATGGCAATTCCTACACTATGCATGGTAAAAGAGTCAACCACAGTAGCATGATATGCTACTTAAACTCTATCCGTAGATAGACCCACTCACCAATTACCAGCAACTGCTCAGTTATTATTTCTGAGCTTCCTCCTTGTCCTTATCTCCTGAGAACAGCAAAAACCAAGTTAGAATAGTGTTCCCATCAAGGTTAGACACTGACAGCGAATTATAGCAAATTAGTAAAAATTTGCGTCCGCTAAAATTTTCATGTTTAACACTTATGCATTTTCAGAATTTACATCCTGAAAATCATAAAAACACACGGACAGCATAACGGCTAAAAATCAACACTTAGTAAAAATTTCACTGCCTAAGACCATCGGTCGATGGTCCCATCCATCGGCCGATCGTCAACACACCATCGGTCGATGGTCTCCCCCAATCGGTCGATCGTCAAAATTACATCAGTTGGTCAGAAGTCATACACCATCGGTCGATGGTCAACGACCATCGGCCGAAGGTAGTTCATCAGCTGCAACAGCAGCAAAGTGACGGGTTTCAACCCAAAATTACCAAATCTCGACTTTGGACACGTTTTTGACCTCAAAACTGAACACAACTCGTACACTAAACTTTTTGGAACATAAACCCACAACATTCAAACACAAACAACATCAATTTCTACCAATTTGACACAAAACCCCATTTTAACAAAAATTAACTTAAAAACCCATTTAATCACAGATTTGATCATGAAATCTTACAAACCTTACCTTGTTAGAATCACAATGACACAAGGAACGTTTTGACACCAAAATCAAGCTTTAATTCGAGATCAAATGATTTAGGGTTGTTTGAAGGAGGTGAAGTTAGGTGAGAGTGAGTGAGAGGAAGGTTCAGGAGCAATTGAGAGGAAATTAGCTGGTCTCACACTTAATTTGGGGTTAAAACCTCATACCCCACAACACACGGGTATTTACCAGTTATCTGATATCTTTCTTACAAGATTAGGTAACCCAAACGAGGTCCAAATAAAATAAACAAACCTGTTCTAGGACCCTTGTCACAAACTGGACACAACACAAATATAATAAAACACTAATTAAATAAATAAAATAAAAGCACTTAAGACTAAGCACAAACCCTCAGGGAAAAATAGGCAACTTACAACTAGCCCGGGTTTCAGTCTGTTACAAATCCACCCCCCTTAAGGAGATTCCGTCCTCGGAATCTGGTCTTGGTCAAACAAATGAGGGTAGCGAGTCCTCATCAACTCTTCTGTCTCCCAAGTAAGATTAGAACCCAAACTGTGTTTCCACTCAATCAACACCATCGGTATCTCTTTATATCTCAACTTAGTCACCTTTCGGTCAACTACACGGACCGGCTCTTCCACCAATTTCTTATTCAAATCGACCCTTAAATCTTCTAAAGGAAGAAGTTGTGTTTCATCATCGACTTTACACTTTCGAAGATAACACACGTTAAATGTATTATGAATACCGGCTAACTCTGGCGGAAGATCTAGCACCACAGTCTGATCATTCAACACTTCGCTGATCCGAAATGGACCAATAAATCTCGGTGCTAACTTACCACGTTTATCGAATCTGATAACCCCTTTCCACGGCGAAACTTTCAGATACACTCGTTCACCCACACTAAAGGTTACCGGACGTCTACGCGGATCAGCATACATTTTCTGTCTATCTCTAGCGGCTTTCAACTTTTCTCGCGCAATTGCAACTTTTTCGGCTGTCATTTGAACAATTTCGGGACCTTCAAACTGTTTCTCCCCGGCTTCTAACCAACAAGTCGGAGTTCTGCAACGACGACCATACAACATTTCATAGGGCGGCATCCCTATACTCGAATGATATGAATTATTATACGCGAATTCGACCAACGGTAAATGTGTATCCCACGAACCACCGTATTCTAACACACAAACCCTTAACATATCCTCCAAAGTCTGTATCGTTCTTTCACTCTGACCATCTGTCTGAGGATGATAAGCTGTACTTAAATTCACACGTGTACCCAAATTCTGTTGAAGACTGTTCCAAAAATTCGACACAAATCTGGAATCTCTGTCTGAAACTATCGATAATGGCACGCCATGTCGACTAACTATTTCTCTAACATACAATTCGGCTAACTCACTTAACGAAGCTGTTTCACGAGTAGCAAGAAAATGAGCACTTTTAATTAGACGATCCACTATTACCCAAATCATATCGTGTCGTTTCTGAGTTCTTGGTAGTTTGGTCACAAAATCCATCGTTATATGTTCCCATTTCCACTCTGGAATCTGTAACTGACGTAGCGAACCATAAGGTTTCTGATGTTCTGCCTTCACTTGAGCACATATATGACACTTTTCAACATATCGAGCGATATCTGTTTTCATTGTCGGCCACCAATACACTGCTTTCAAATCATGATACATCTTATTACTACCCGGATGTACTGTCAATTTGGATTTGTGAGCTTCTGTCATAATTAAATCCCTCAAATCTCCAAGCTTAGGTACCCAAACACGATTGTTTAAAGTCTTTAGTCCACATGAGTCATCACTTAAGTCCACTTTTCGTTTGATCATTTGTTCATATTTAATATGTTCGTCCTCCAAAGCACAGGCCTGAACGGTTCTTAAGCTGTTAATCAAATCTGAAGTTATATTCAAACGAAGGAATTTCACATTTTCACTTGACTTTTTACGACTTAGCGCATCTGCAACCACATTTGCCTTACCCGGATGATATTTAATTTCACAATCATAATCTTTGATCAACTCTTGCCACCGTCTCTGACGCATATTCAATTCTTTCTGTGAGAAGATATATTGCAAACTCTTATGATCTGTACAAATAACACAATGAGTTCCATACAAATAATGTCTCCACAGTTTCAAAGCAAACACTACTGCAGCCATTTCAAGATCATGCACTGGATAATTCTTCTCATGAACTTTCAACTGTCGCGAGGCGTAGGCGATTACTTTATCTCTTTGCATTAATACACAACCCAACCCAGCATATGATGCATCACAGTATACCACGAAGTTGTCTGAACCTTCTGGTAAGGCTAACACTGGTGCCTGACACAGTAGCTGTTTCAAAATCTGAAAAGCCTTTTCCTGTTCATCAGTCCATCGAAAGGCTACATCTTTACGAGTCAACTTAGTCAATGGACCCGCTATTTTAGAGAAATCTTTGATAAACCTGCGATAATAACCAGCCAATCCCAGAAAACTCTTAATATCAGTCGGAGTCCTCGGAGAATTCCAATTCATTACCGCTTCTATCTTTGTCGGATCAACTTTTATACCCTTGGTACAAATCACATGACCCAAAAACTGCACTTCACGTAACCAAAATTCACACTTTGAAAATTTTGCAAATAGTTGCTCACGTTTTAACAAGTTCAAAACCAATCTCAGATGTTCAGCATGTTCACTCTCTGTTTTCGAATACACCAATATATCATCAATAAACACAATCACAAACTTATCTAAGAATGGACGACACACTCTATTCATTAGATCCATGAAGACTGCTGGCGCATTCGTCAACCCAAACGGCATGACAAGAAATTCATAATGACCATACCTTGTTCTGAACGCTGTTTTTGGTATATCTGATTCAGCAACACGAACCTGATGATATCCGGATCGTAAGTCTATCTTAGAAAAGAATGAAGCACCCTGTAACTGATCGAACAAATCGTCTATTCGAGGTAACGGATACTTATGCTTCACTGTTCTTTTGTTCAATTCACGATAATCAATACACATACGCATTGACCCATCTTTCTTTTTAACAAACAACACCGGAGCACCCCACGGTGAAAAACTCAGTCGGATAAACCCACGATCTAATAACTCTTGAATCTGTGACATCATTTCACGAATTTCAGACGGCGCTAATCGGTATGGAGCTTTTGCAACTAGAGTTGTTCCAGGAACCAACTCAATCTTATATTCGACTTCCCTTACCGGCGGCAGACCTGGTAACTCATCTGGGAACACTTCGGGAAATTCTGATACTACTGGAATATCGGCCACTGCTTTCTTTTCTTTCTTCGCATCAATCACATATGCAAGAAATGATTCACAACCCTTTGCCATCGACTTTTTCGCTTTCATCATGGTTATCAACAGAAAATTATACCCGCCCTGCTCCCCCCGGGCCACCACACGGGTTCCATCGGTCAAACGAAAGGTAATCATTTTCCTATCGCACTTAATATTAGCCCTAAGCGAGCTCAACCAATCCATTCCTAGTACTACATCAAAGCTAGGAATAGGTAACACTAAACAAGTCACCGGGAAAGACTTCCCTTCAATCTCTATACAAACCCCAGACACATATGTTGTGACTGGTGTGATCTTACCATCGGCTACTTCTACACTAACCGGCTTGGGTAACACCTTAGCTGGTAAATTCAACTTAGCATAGAAATCTAGGGACATAAAACACCTATTGGCACCACAATCAAACAATACACGAGCAGGTATTGAGTTGATTAGAAACATACCGGTGATCACTTCGTCGATTGCCACAGCATTCTCAACTGACATCTGAAAAGCTCTAGCCTCTGCTGTTGGAGGGTTCTTCCTCTTCTGCCCAATCGAGGCAGTTGACCCTACGGCTGATGCTGAACGCGCCCCTGACCCTGCCCCGGAACTACCACTCTTCGATGGACAACTAACTGCACGATGCCCTGGTTTATGACAACTCCAACACACACTATTCGGATACGGACATGCTGAAGACTCATGCCCAACCACACCACACTTTAAGCACCTTCTTGTAGCCTCAGAACACTGACCACTGTGAGAAGATCGGCACGTGTGACACCAATTCCCTTTACCTGATCCAGATCCAGTACTACTCTGACCACTTTTACCCTTCGATTTAAACCCACTAGACTTCTTAAATTTAGATCCTGATTGACCAGATACTTGTCCACCTTGTTGTAGCACATTACCAAACATTCTGTTTCTGGCAGCCTGAACATCACTTTCTACCATCTTAGCCATCACAACAGCTTGAGACAATGATGTAGCTGTTCTAACAAAAGTTCTGTACTCAGGCAGAATGATATTAACAAAATGCTGGATACGAGACGCTTCGTCTGGCACCCATTGTTGTACAAACCTCAGTTTATCCATAAACTTCTCTACTACCTCATCGATCGTCATTTGAGGTGTCATCTTCATTTCAAGAAACTCAGTCTTGATTCGGTTCATATCAAATGGATTACAATATTGTTCACACACCTTCCCATGAAACTGCTCCCAAGTGATCATACTCACTTGTTCTTTCGGTATACTGGAAATCAAGGAATCCCACCAAATCATAGCCCTACCTTTCAACATTTGACTAGCATATGTCACTTTCAGCTCGGGTTCACACTGGCACGCTTCAAATACCCTTTCAATTTCTCGCAACCAATTGAGAGTTACAGTCGGATCAGTACTTCCAGAAAACTCAGAGGGTTTGCAATCACGGAAGTTCTTATAAGTACATCTTTTGGGTGGTTGCATGTAAGGTTGTTGGAACATTTGCATTTGGTACGGGTTCATCATCATGGGATTTTGGTAAGTAAAAGTGTTTTGTGGTGGCATATAGTATTGGTTAGGTACTTGATTCTGAAACTGGTTCTGGTGCACATTAGGTATCGTTTGGGATTGCGCGGTTGGGAATCCAGGTGGTGTATCTTCATTTCCAGAATGCCTTGCCAATTCAAGCTCATTAATTTTGTCCTCAGCCTCTTTTAGCTTACTTTCTAATTGAAGGATGTAACTACTCTGATCATCATCAGACTCAACACCCTCTTCTGGTGCTCTGAATGTTCCGGGGTTAGATGGGCCAGTTGCGTTTCTATCAGCCATACCTGTGCTACAAAACAGCTTACACAAAAGCTTAGTGGATAACAGTTAGTTCAATCACAACTAACACACGTATATCCTATTTTCACTTAGCCCCCACTCCCACAGACATGTTTGACTTGCCTCAGGGTTTGGGAACAAAATACGCGCACGTATTTGCCGCCAAACCATGCTCTGATACCAACTTGTAACACCGGCCATTTTTTTTTTTTTTAAATACACAGCGGAAGACTTTATTAACAAACACACTATAAGTCGCGTCATTACATTAATCTGAGTAATTAAGTTTAAGTTTACACAACGGTGTTACGTTATTACAAAACATTATTTATACAAAAGTTCACATCAGAGTTGGGTTGTCAAACATGTCTTCTGCATCCATACCCATCCCGACTAGCAGTACCTAAACCTGCAAAGGGGGAAACATGTAGGGGATTAGCGCACCGCTAAGTGAATGGAATCTATCTAACAGATATAGCTTAAGCCACACACAAGCTATATACATCAACAATACCTGCTAACTACCAACTAGCATACAATAAGACAATACGAGGATCGGCGGCTTGTACGAGCACACGACTCCCAGCTGATCGGGCCTGAGTCTACCGATAGTCCCTGCTACTCAATTAACAGTATAGTTATCCAGATGCAGGGGATGCATCATTCACACTATACTCCACAATTAGTAGCCTATGGACCCAACCTCCCCTAGGCACGGTTGACCTCATACGGACTCTAACCTCTCCCAGGCACGGTCTCGAGTCCCCAGTCTCCCTAGGCCCGACTGGTGCCATTCACACAGTGTACACATAATTCACATACAACATCAGGCAAACGATATTATTCTATCATGGCAATTCCTACACTATGCATGGTAAAAGAGTCAACCACAGTAGCATGATATGCTACTTAAACTCTATCCGTAGATAGACCCACTCACCAATTACCAGCAACTGCTCAGTTATTATTTCTGAGCTTCCTCCATGTCCTTATCTCCTGAGAACAGCAAAAACCAAGTTAGAATAGTGTTCCCATCAAGGTTAGACACACGGACAGCGAATTATAGCAAATTAGTAAAAATTTGCGTCCGCTAAAATTTTCATGTTTAACACTTATGCATTTTGATAATGCTAAAAACGAACATATATTTTAGCATTATTCCTCAAGAAAGACAAGCTTTTAGTTGCAATTGTTCTATTTACAAGTGATATTTGTTTAAATAATAAAAGGTGAAGACAAAAGACAGATTCGACGAATTGAAGACGCAAACGACCAAAAAGCTCAAAAGAACAAAAGACAATCAAAGAGGTTCCAATTATTGATAAGAAACGTCTCGAAATTACAAGAGTACAAGATTCAAAACGCAAAATACAAAATATAAAATTGTACGCAAGGACGTTCGAAAATCCGGAACCGGGACCAGAGTCAACTCTCAACGCTCGACGCAACGGACTAAAAATTACAAGTCTACTATGCACAAGAATATAATATAATATATAAATAATTATATTAATTATTTATATTTTATATTTATATATAAAATCCGTCGGCAAGAAAGACTCCAAAAGATGTGAGCTGTAATTTCTATCTCCGCGACTCGCGGAGTGTGAAGGCCAAAAGGGTCGCGAGTCGCGGAGCCCCAAAAAATGACTCTGCCTATAAAGCAAACCGAATTCTGATCATTTTTCATAATCTATTTCTCTCTTCTCTCATATATACGATATATATATATATAATTTATATTTTAATTTTAATTATAATTATAATTCTAATAATAAGGGTATGTTAGCGAATATTGTAAGGGTGTAAGTCGAAATTCTGTCCGTGTAACGCTACGCTATTTTTAATCATTGTAAGTTATGTTCAACCTTTTTACATTAATGTCTCGTAGCTAAGTTATTATTATGCTTATTTAAAACGAAATAATCATGATGTTGGGCTAATTACTAAAATTGGGTAATTGGGCTTTGTACCATAATTGGGGTTTGGACGAAAGAACGACACTTGTGGAAATTAGACTATGGGCTATTAATGGGCTTTATATTTGTTTAACTAAATGATAGTTTGTTAATGTTAATATAAAGATTTACAATTGGGCGTCCCTATAAATTACCATATACACTCGATCGGACACGATGGGCGGGGTATTTGTATGTACGAATAATCGTTCATTTAACCGGACACGGGAATGGATTAATAGCCACTAGAATAATTAAAACAGGGGTGAAATTACATTCAAGGGTAATTGGTGTAATTGTTAACAAAGTAGTAAAACCTTGGTTTACACGCAGTCGATAACCTGGTGTATTCATTAAACAAAGTATTAAAACCTTGTTACAATTCGAATCCCCAATTAGTTGGAATATTTAACTTCGGGTATAATAATAATTTGATGAGGACACTCGCACTTTATATTTATGACTGATGGACTGTTATGGACAAAAACCAGACGGACATATTAAATAATCCAGGACAAAGGACAATTAACCCATGGGCATAAAACTAAAATCAACACGTCAAACATCATGATTACGGAAGTTTAAATAAGCATAATTCTTTTATTTCATATTTAATTTCCTTTATTTTATATTTAATTGCACTTCTAATTATCGCACTTTTATTTATTGTTATTTAATCGCACTTTTAATTATCGTACTTTTTAATTATCGCAAGTTTATTTTATCGCACTTTTATTATTCGCAATTTCATTATCGTTATTTACTTTACGCTTTAATTTAAGTCTTGTATTTATTTTATATTTTACATTAGGTTTTAACTGCGACTAAAGTCTTAAAATCGACAAACCGGTCATTAAACGGTAAAAACCCCCCCTTTATAATAATAATATTACTTATATATATGTTTGTATTTTTATAAAAGTAAACTAATATAGCGTTGAGCTTTGTTTAAAGATTTCCCTGTGGAACGAACCGGACTTACTAAAAACTACACTACTGTACGATTAGGTACACTGCCTATAAGTGTTGTAGCAAGGTTTAAGTATATCCATTCTATAAATAAATAAATATCTTGTGTAAAATTGTATCGTATTTAATAGTTTTTCCTAGTAAAATATAAACTATTTTATATACACCTCGCATAACATCAAGTATTTTTGGCGCCGCTGCCGGGGACACTCTTAAACGCCGGAAGCGCAACGCTAATATAAAAAAAAAAAAAAGATTTTTAGCTTACTTCTATTAAAAATTCGTTTTTGTAAAAATATGTTTTAATTATTCGAAAATATAAAAAGAAAAAAAAAACAAAAATATAAGTATTTTTTTTTAGATTTTGTTAAATATTTAAGTTTTATAAGTTTCTTTATTTTTAGTTTAGTTTATAAAAATATAAGTTTTATTTTAATATCTTTTATTTATATAAAAATAGAAAACAGAAAATAAAAATAAATAAATAAAGAAAAAAAACGCGTCGAATTTGAAACCTGTCAGCTGAAATTTGAAACCCCGCGACTCGCGGGGTTTGATGCTTTAATTGCCGCGACTCGCGGAGCTTCTCTGACAGACGACAGAAGCCCTAATTCAGCATTAATTACGGGTATTAATTAATTATTATTATTATTTAACCCTAATTATTATTATTATTATTATTAGTTTTATTTTAAGATTTACTTTTTTATTTAATTTGTTTTATTTAGTATTAATAAGTTTAATTAAATTGTAAAATTAGTAGTTTTATTAAATAAATAATATAAAAATAATATTTTTTATAAAAATTGTACTTTTTACAACTTTTTGTATATTTTTATATTTTGTCCCTTTTTAATCATTGTAGCGTAATATTTGTATTTTAACTCATATTTAATTTTAAACTTAGTTTTTGCTATAGTTATTTTTACTCCTAGATTTTTAGGCTTTGCCGTAGAATTCCTTAAGTGCTTTTTCTTTAGACTAAGATTTAGGTACTTTAAAATTTTGCGACGCCTTTTTAAGTTTTAGTTTCTTTTTAAGTTATTTCCATTTGTGATTTAGTTTTTTCTGTAAGATTTAATATTTTTAGACCTTTTACTATGTATCAATTATCATTCCAATTAGTAATTTCAATTTGCGATTATAATTTTAAGTTAGTTGTAGTAATAAGGTTAGGTTAGTCAAGTATTTTTAAGTTTTTATAAGTTTCTTTTATTTTTCCGTCACCTTTTATTTTTCAACCATTTTTTTTTCTTTTTCGACGAACTCTTTTTCTCTCTCATTTCTCGCTATTCTAGTTTTAGGACTTAGAATTTTTTCTACTTCTTATCTAAATTTCTTAAAATTACGAAAATTTATTTTAAGTGGTTAAATTGATAGACATCAAAATTTTCTGGTTCGTAGTAATAGTTGGATTTGTACGTGGACCGGGTTATTGGAGCCAAACAGTCCTCAATTATATTGAGACCAAACGAATCCTGCCCCTCTGCTGCATCTTTTGGCTATTCGAAACGTGGGCAAAATCAGAAAAGTCTATTGATTGGATAACTTATTATAATTTTTCTTTCCTTTTTAAAAACTAATAGGATATTCAGTGAATGCACCGAGCAAGACGTTCATCACCTTTTGTACGTTCACCACCTGTAACTAGATCAAGACATTTAGCAAATATAACCGCCGTTGATTTTTCTTTAGAATCGTCATCCAGTAGACCAAGTACTTCAGTTCAAATTTCCGATAATCCATTTTTTGAACCCGACCTCACAATTGAGAATCCGGAGAATATTCAGGAACGGTTCGTAGATCCTGAACCATTAAACTTTCCTCCGGAACCACCAATCATTCAAACAGAGATTGTTGAGGAACGAACCATTAAATCAGAATCATCTAGTGATACCGATTCAACAAATTCAATTATGGAGAATCTGGAACCTTTAAGTATGGAAGACCGAATGAGAGCTAAACGCACTGGCCAAGGTCACGCAATTACTCATCCAGACATTAATGCGCCAGATTATGAAATCAAAGGACAAATTCTACATATGGTGACTAATCAATGCCAATTTAGTGGTGCGCCGAAGGAAGATCCAAATGAACATCTACGTACCTTTAATAGGATCTGCACACTATTTAAAATCCGAGAAGTGGAGGATGAACAGATATATCTCATGTTATTTCCCTGGACTTTAAAGGGAGAAGCCAAAGATTGGTTGGAATCGTTACCTGAAGGGGCGATTGATACATGGGATGTTTTAGTTGACAAATTTCTTAAACAATTCTTTCCTGCATCTAAAGCCGTAAGACTTCAAGCAGAAATTGTTACGTTTACACAGAAACCAAATGAAACTCTATATGAGGCGTGGACAAGATATGGAAAGTTATTAAGAGGATGTCCGCAACATGGTTTAGACACCTGTCAAATAGTACAAATATTCTACCAAGGATGCGACATCACTACAAGAAAAGACATAGATATAGCAGCTGGTGGTTCTATTATGAAGAAAACCGAAACTGATGCTTACAAAATTATTGATAATACTGCTTCCCACTCACATGAGTGGCACCAAGAAAAAGATATCGTTAGATCATCTAAAGCAGCTAGAGCCGATTCTAGCCATGACTTAGATTCCATTTCCGCAAAGATAGATGCTGTGGAAAGACGAATGGAAAAGATGACTAAGGATATTCACTCAATACGAATTAGTTGTGAGCAGTGTGGAGGACCACATTTGACAAAAGATTGTCTCAGTATTGAATTAACAATGGAACAAAGAGAGAATATTTCATACATAAACCAAAGGCCTGGAAATAATTATCAGAATAATTATCAACCGCCAAGACCGATTTACAATCAAAACCAGAATTATAACCGAAATATTCCATACAACAACCAACAAGGTCCTAGCAATCAACAAGTATCCAACAATACTTACAACCAGCAAAGACCTAATTTTCAAAACAAACCACCACAACAAACCGATGATAAAAACCGAATTTAGAAGATATGATGATGAAGCTAGTTGAAACTCAAACGCAGTTTTTCACCTCTCAGAAACAAACAAATGAACAAAATGCTCAAGCATTTAGAAATCAACAAGCTTCTATTCAAAATCTGGAACAAGAAGTAAGTAACCTAGCAAGGTTAATAGGTGAAAGAAAACCGGGAAGTCTACCTAGTGATACAAATACTAACCCCCGAAATGAAACAGCTAAAGCCATTACCACAAGAAGTGGTACAACACTTAAACCACCTGAAATACCTGTAACTTCTGATGAAACTATTCCTACTCCACAAAAACCACAACCTGATCAAGATAAGGAAAAAGAACCGGTAGTTGAAAAAGTTAATGAAGATAACACAGTTAAGGATAAACCTTATGTTAAACCATACCAACCACCACTTCCTTACCCGAGTAAAATGAAGAAAGAGAAACTTGAAGCCGAGCAATCCAAATTCTTGGATATGTTTAAACAGATAAATGTAAATCTTCCTTTCATTGATGTGATTTCAGGAATGCCAAGATATGCTAAATTCTTGAAAGATCTAATCTCAAATAGAAAGAAAATGGAAGAACTCTCGACTGTTACTATGAATGCTAATTGTTCAGCAGTGCTGTTGAATAAGATACCAGAAAAATTATCTGATCCAGGAAGTTTCACAATTCCATGTTTTCTGGGTAATCTTAGTTCAATAGAAGCATTGGCAGACTTAGGTGCTAGTATAAATCTAATGCCGTATTCACTATACACTAAACTAGACCTTGGAGAATTGAAACCAACCAGAATAAGCATACAACTAGCCGATAGATCAATAAAATATCCTAGAGGGATAATGGAGAACATGCTAGTTAAAGTTGGTACTTTAGTATTTCCAGTAGATTTTGTTGTTCTGGACATGGAAGAAGATTCTCAAGTTCCTCTCATATTAGGAAGACTATTCTTAAACACGGCTAAAGCAATGATAGACGTGTTCGGTAAGAAACTGACCCTAAGTATAGAGGATGAGAGTGTTACCTTTTCAGTTGATAGAGCAATGCAACAACCACAATCTGCAGATGATACATGTTATTATATTCAAACTATAGATGCACATGCAGAATTATTAGAAGAATTTCCAGAATTACAAGGAACAGGAGAATGTTCTTTAGGAGAAGGTAATGAACCAATTGATGAAGCTGAAATGTTAGCTACACTTATAGCTAATGGATATGAACCAACAACAGAAGAAATTCAAATGCTAAAAGAAGAAGACAGATATCGATATAAATCATCGATAGAAGAACCTCCGAAATTAGAGTTAAAGCCACTTCCAAACCATTTGGAATATGCTTATTTACATGGTGAATCTGAATTACCTGTAATAATATCGTCTTCTCTTACTGAAAATGAGAAATCACAACTCATTTCTGTGTTGAAAGCTCATAAACCAGCCATTGCATGGAAGATTCATGATATTAAAGGAATAAGTCCTTCGTATTGCACACATAAAATCCTTATGGAAGAAGGTCATAAAACGTATGTGCAACGCCAACGAAGACTAAATCCTAATATGCAAGATGTAGTTAAGAAAGAGATTATTAAACTGCTAGATGCAGGTTTGATATATCCAATTTCTGATAGCCCATGGGTAAGCCCAGTTCAATGCGTGCCTAAGAAAGGTGGCATGACTGTCATTACAAATGAGAAAAATGAGCTTATTCCTACTAGGACTGTAACAGGATGGCGTGTATGTATTGATTATAGAAAATTAAATGACGCCACCAGAAAAGATCACTTTCCCTTACCTTTCATAGATCAAATGTTGGAAAGATTAGCCGGAAATAGTTACTATTGTTTTCTAGATGGATTTTCCGGATATTTTCAAATTCCAATAGCACCCGAAGATCAAGAGAAAACCACATTCACGTGCCCTTATGGTACTTTTGCTTACAAACGCATGCCATTTGGACTTTGTAACGCCCCTGCAACCTTTCAAAGGTGTATGATGGCGATTTTTCACGACATGATAGAAGAATGCATGGAAGTATTCATGGATGACTTTTCAGTCTTCGGTGATACATTTAAATCATGTCTAGTTAATCTGGAACGAATGCTAATTAGATGCGAAAAATCAAATCTAGTACTTAATTGGGAGAAATGCCATTTCATGGTCAAAGAAGGCATCGTTCTTGGACATAAAATTTCAAAAGAAGGAATTGAAGTGGATAGAGCTAAAGTAGATGTAATTGCTAAACTTCCACATCCCACCAATGTTAGAGGAGTTAGGAGTTTTCTAGGGCATGCCGGTTTTTACCGACGTTTCATAAAAGATTTTTCTAAAATTGCCACTCTTATGAATAAACTCCTAGAAAAGGATGTGCCATTCATCTTTTCAGATGAGTGTATCAAATCTTTTAATATTCTTAAAGAAAAACTCACTAATGCACCGATCATGATAACACCAAATTGGAATCTACCATTTGAACTAATGTGCGATGCAAGTGATTTTGCAATGGGAGTCGTTTTAGGACAAAGGATTGAAAAACGATTTCAACCTATATATTATGCTAGTAAGACATTACAAGGAGCACAAACGAACTATATAACTACTGAAAAAGAACTCCTTGCTATTGTCTTTGCTTTTGACAAATTTCGATCATATCTCGTTCTAGCAAAAACGGTGGTCTATACCGACCATTCTGCTCTTAGATACCTATTTTCAAAACAAGATGCTAAACCAAGATTAATCCGTTGGATCTTACTCTTACAAGAGTTTGATATTGAAATCCGAGATAAAAGAGGAGCAGAAAATCTCGCCGCTGATCATCTTTCTCGTCTTGAAAATCCCGAATTAGAAGTTCTAAATGAATCAGCCATACAAGACAACTTTCCTGATGAATATCTATTGAAGATAGATTATAAAGAAATCCCATGGTTTGCAGACTATGCAAACTACTTAGTTTGTGGATTCCTTGAAAAAGGATTATCGTACCAAAAACGAAAGAAATTCTTCAGTGATATAAAACACTATTTCTGGGAAGATCCACATCTGTTTAAAAGTTGTCCCGATGGAATAATACGCCGATGTGTATTTGGAGATGAAGCTAGTAAAATATTAAACCATTGTCACACAGGACCAACAGGAGGGCATTATGGGCATCAACTAACAGCAAGAAAAGTTTATGAAGCTGGATTCTATTGGCCTACAATTTACAAAGACGCACACCTTCTTTGCAAATCCTGTGATGCATGTCAAAGGGCTGGAAAAATAAGTCAACGTGATGAAATGCCACAAAATATCATCCAAGTATGTGAAGTATTTGACATTTGGGGTATTGACTTTATGGGTCCATTTCCAAAATCTCATAATAATCTATATATACTCGTAGCCATTGATTATGTATCTAAATGGGCGGAAGCACAAGCTCTCCCAACTAACGATGCACGAGTTGTAGTCAACTTTTTAAAACGTCTTTTTGCAAGGTTTGGAACACCGAAAGCTTTAATAAGTGATCGGGGTACTCATTTCTGTAATAATCAACTTGAGAAAGTTCTTAAAAGATATGGAGTAACTCATAAAATATCCACCGCATATCATCCACAAACAAGTGGACAAGTTGAAAATACCAACCGAGCTTTAAAACGTATTCTAGAGAAAACCGTAGGATCAAATCTGAAGGAATGGTCCATTAAATTGGAGGATGCACTCTGGGCTTTTAGAACAGCCTACAAAACTCCAATTGGAACCACACCTTTTAGACTTGTTTATGGAAAAGCATGTCATCTTCCAGTAGAAATTGAACACAAAGCATTTTGGGCTTTGAAGACATGTAATCTTGATTTACATGAAGCCGGACGTCTACGATTAAGTCAACTAAATGAATTAGAAGAATTAAGACATGAAGCATACGAAAATTCATTAATCTATAAAGAAAGAACGAAGAAATGGCATGATAAAAGAATCAGAAGTTCAAAAGAATTTAAAGAAGGAGACAGAGTTCTTCTTTTCAATTCACGATTCAAGCTATTTCCTGGAAAATTGAAATCAAGATGGTCTGGACCATTCATAGTCAAAAGAGTTTTCCCATACGGAACGATAGAATTAATAAATTCAAATGGGATTGAATTTAAAGTTAATGGTCACAGAGTTAAACATTACATACATGGTCCGATGGAAGTCGACAACGAAGTTAATCACAATTTCGACACCACAGCTAACTAAGTGTGGGGAGAATCAAGTCTTTAAAGGATAATATGTATTTCTGTTAGAGTTAGATTGTCTGTTTTCGTGTAGTTCTCGAAAATGGAACCCGAATGGTCTTTCCCTAGCAGACCCTAAAGAACTAGTCTTCTCCCCCCATTCTGAATTTTTATTTTTTTTAGGTTTTTACAAAATGAAGACTGCCTGTGAACTAAACCATGGTCTAATGCTACACGCTTTGATCACTAAAAGAAATAATGACATACTACCGAGTGAAATAGTATCAGTAATCAGAGAAAGAATGGACGGAGTTAGAAAAGAATCCAGATGCGAAGATAATAAGTTACAATTTGGTAAAGGAAAATCAAAATCCGCAGCGAAAAGAAGAGCACGACACCTAGAACGATGTCACAAATGCGGAAAATGGTCACATGGAGGTAAATGTTCAAATAATCAAACCTATTCAAATACCGAATTTGTTACTTTATGCAAAGACGGACCGTTCATATGTTTAGAAGAAAAGACACTGAATGCTCGAGGTTACGCCTATGTAGCTATGGAAAACAAATTAAACCGACTATCTTATGAATGGGATAGATCATATAACTAAGAAATCTATTTCACAGGTATGTCTGTACAGTTTTTATTTTTATTTTTATTTTTATTTTTAACCTTTTGATAATAAACGCTAATTTGTTCGCTAAAAAGTATTAAATTGGTATTGAATAAAATTAGGTTTGGCGACCGAAATTATTGATATCATTTAAAAATTTATTACATCACTGCGAAATTTAACGTTTATTCTTAAGGTATAAATATCTTTAAACAATCAACCCAAAATATTTCAAAAATTCGTCATGAGTTAAATTAGGTCTTGGAACCGAAATTACTTTACCGAAAAGAGGGGCGCATATTTTTGATAATATTTGATTGATTAAAGTGGGATAAAAAGACAAAAAGATTTTTAATTTTATTTTTACCATATTTTTAAAATTAATATATAAATCTTAAATTAATATTGTAAACTTTGTAAAAACAATATATTTAAAATTATAAATATTTGAAAAATTAATATAAGTTTGGTGTGAATTTATAATATGAATTTTTAAATTAAGTTTGGTGTGAATTTTTAATTTTTAAAATATTAATTTTTAATTTTATGCATTTCAAATTTTAAGTTTGGTGTGAATTTTTAATATTAATTTTGAATTTTATATTTAAGTTGTGTGAATTTAAAAACAAAAATTTACTTTATCTCATTAAGTTAAGAATATGATTTTTAAAATTCGTCGTAAGTTGAAGACTAGGTCTTTGAACCGAAATTGCTTTACCCGAGGGAGGGACGAGAACTTTTATTATCATTATTTTTAATCTTATTGATTTAAAGTATGCCAAAAACATTAAAAAAACCCAAAAATCTTAGCTTTTAAAACAATCGCTACAAAAAGACAAATTTTAAAATTTTGTCGAAGGACGGACTAGGACATCGATCCGAAACGACCTCATCCTAAATAACAAGGGAAACAAAATTTTAAAATTAATTACTTAATTGTTTTAATAAGTTAATGATTATAAAAAAAAAATATATATATATATCAAACTCCGCGAGTCGCGGAGTTTAGAGGGTTAATCCCCGCGACTCGCGGAGAGACCGGATTTCAGAAAAAAAAAATAAGAGCTGCAACAGCTCAGTTTCACACTCCACAAACTCAAAAACAGCTGCGAAATACTACCGAAAAACCACCCAAAAACACCCCAAAAATCCCAATTTTAACCGTTAATCACCAAATTTTTTGCTAAAATCATGTTGAGAAGGATGCTATCTAAGAATTACTCAAGAAAAACGGTAAATTTCTACACCTAAACACCATTTAATCCGAAATTTGGTGTTCTTGAGCTATTTTTTCCCCAATTTGATTTTGATGCTTTTTAGTGTAATTAGGCTTAAATTGTTTATGTATTATGCTTGTATAACCTAGATTGATGCTGTTTAACATGATTAGAAGCCTTAACCTTCAAATTTTGAGTAATCTAGGGTTTGTGTTCTTGAGCAAATTTGGGGCTTTTTGATATAAACAGGTTATGGCCGATTTTTGTCATGAATTGTTGCTAAATTAAGTAGTGTAACATGTCTAGGTAGTTAAATGATCCAAACTTTGAGCCTAAACATGATTTTGAGAATTAAAGTGGACTTTTTCAAGTCTAAAATTCAAGAACTTGATTTTTGAAAGATAATGCCATTTGAGACTTGTTTAATTGCTAGTAATGATTATTTTGACATGTTATTTGAGTTGAATGCTTATGAACTTGGCGAACATTTTCGTATATGCTTATTTGAAAAAGTGTAGATTTGATAAAAATGTGAAAATGAACTTAAGTTTGATATAAATTGATAATGTCATTGTTATTATTTTGATTGATGATTTTGCTGACACTAATGCATATTTGGATGCACAAAATTTGTGTTTGATGTGTTTTGCAGAATGAAATGGGTGAATCTTCATCCCAAGCCCGCAATGCTCCTGCTGAGAATTTGGAACAACAGGAGGTGGATAACTACTACAAGCAGGATATACCTCATCCAGTCATGACCTTTTCTGATATGCACTTGGAAGAGTTGCACCCGAACCTGAGATTTGACAGACTTTGGATAGATTATCCAAAATATCAACGGGGTTTGCATACTCTTCATTCTAAGGTTGTTGAGGTACCGAGGGTCATAGAATGGGGACCCTTAGAAGCTGTAGAATTGGCCGGGCCAATTAGGGAATTACTTGTACAGAGGTATGGTAATTCTTCTTTTAATGACTGGGTATGTTTATTCACCATACGTAGACCTGTATATAAAGTATGGTGTGAAGAATTGTTATGTAGTATAGAGTTGAATGATCGGGTAGCTAGTTTAACCGATCGTTCTTTTATTAGATTTTTGTTAGGCGGTTCGATGCGCCACATGTCTTTACTGGACATGGCTCAGGCTTTACGTATATATACGCCTGAGGAGTTAGCATCTGCCGATTGTAGAGGATTGATACTAAACGGTAGAAAGATAGATGAGAATTTTGATACACACGGTGTGTGGAGTCAAATGACAAGCCATCACCGTTTCAAAGGGGGAAATTACTCTTATTTGGATATAGATAGAGCCGAATTAAGAGTGATACATAGGTTTTTAGCTAATTTGATTACACAAAGGCGTAAGAACAAGGAAAAAGTAAATGAACAAGATTTGTTTTACCATATGTGTATTCGAGACCCACAAAGCGCTGTAAGTATACCATATTGTGTGGGTTATTATTTATCAGCTATGGTTCGGGGGATGCGACCGCATAGCATAATAGGAGGTGGTATTTTTATTACTTTGATTGGTGAATATCTCGGTGTGGATATAAGTCGGGGGGGATTATTAGTAGAAGAACCAGAACCCCGCGATACTATAGGTTTAAATGTATACCATGGTGCGAAAGTTTTGAAGAGGCAAAATAACGCCGCAGTACGATACCATGGTAGACATCCACAGGTGGAGAGAAACCAACAACAAGGTAATGTAGGAGGGGGGAATGAGATGCAAGAAATGCATAGGTTTATAGCTTCTCAGGAATACGAAAATGCTAGACAGAGAGCATTTGAAGATTGGCAAGTTCATCAGAACCAGATCATAGCTCATTGCCAACATATAGGTAGAAACTATATTCCTACACCGAAACCCATCTTCCCTCCTTGGTCTATAGAGATGCAGCCACCGTATCCTACGTATGACCCTGCCGAAGCATTCTATAGCACTTATGGTTATGCCTGGAACCCCTATTGGTACCAATATCATCCTTAGTTTACTTATTATTATTTTTTTTATTTTGTAATTTGTAATTATTGATACATTTAATATTTTTGTTAATATTGTAATCATTTTTATAATTATCTAACTTTTATTCTTAGATTTTAATAATTTTTGAATGTGGGGTAATAAACCAAACTTCAAAAATATGTATATATGTTTGCAGTTTATCTTATGTACACAACAGGGTAAAACAACGCATTTTCAAAGACTGGCATTAAGTTCAGCAAAAGCAACTAATTTTGACGACAAGATGCAAAATATATGTGAAATAACAACAAGACGGAATGAACAAATGATGTGCACCATTTATCATTCAGCAAACAAACGCCAATATATTTGAAAACTTTGGTAAAATTTAATCATTTTCACACAAATCACCCTCAATAATTTAAATTGTTGCTAATTTCTTGCAAATGAGGGCATTGCAAGATCTTAAGTGTGGGAAGGGGTTAAATTCTTTCGGATTTTAAAAATTTTTACTTTATACACTTGGTTACCATTAAAAATACTAGTAAAGCAGTAGTTGTATTAGAATCTAGTGCTCTCTGATAATAAAGAACAGCCCTAGTCTTATATACTGACTACCCAATTCTAGTAAAATTTTTCAAAATTTTCAATTAAATGAATTCAAAATCATGTTTATACATATTTATGAACGATAAAACTAGGTTTTAACACCGAAATTATTGTTACCTCGGAAAGGACATAAATTAAGAAACAAACTAAAATGTTAAAATTCATTTAAAATGGAATAGAGGACGATAAAAAGAAAAATAAAAGCCAAGTGTGGGAAAATTTACCAAGTTATCTTAAACATATGTCACATATATCTGTAACAAATAACTGAAAATACTTTTGCTTTGGACTAAACTAAACTGTTTTACCCGATGAAAGAAAAAAAGAGATGGATCTACACGATGAATCAATTCCATCATTAAAAGGAAGTAAAGTCTTCCGAAAAAGACACGCGCTTCTTGATTTAGGTCATGAAGTTGTCGTCCAGACCAGCTGTAGGTTGACGAAAAATCTAGAAAAGTCATCACTAAAATCAGCAGGAAATCCACGGACCTCAGCATTAAACAGGGTCGCCAAGTGGTCAGATTTATCCTAACCATGAGAAGGATTTATCTCGTACAATGGGGGGGGGCACCGTGCAAATTAGCTTGATAAGACTAATGAATCAGATCCCCAGAAAGGATAATCTCCTTAAAGATTAAAAATCAGCTTTTAAGTCTGATATTACTCAATCCTTGAGATTGACCTTAAAGATTGAGAATTCAAACTCATGGAATTCGATGATATCTAAACTTGAGCTTGAACGAGAAAATATTTTGATCAAAATTACAAACCGATTTGTTTTCTGAAAACCCTATTTTCAATGCGTTCATTACCATTGAACGTAAAATCCTAGGAATTCACCTGGAATTCATTAGGTCACCTGAACTAAATCGGGTATCAACCGTAAGAACGGTGGTTGCATAGTGGTCAAAGACAGGACCTTGTGCCATACCGAAAAATTATAAGGGTGAGCTTTACTATTGCTCCTACCAAGGATAGTAATTGCTTCCGACACGTTATAGACCATAATCAAAAGCATGTCACGGGACATTGCCTTAACAGTTGCTTGTTCAACGCTTTCCTTTACAACCGGACGGTAGTTTGCCGAAAGGTAATATACGGAACAAGTAAACTGGACGTGTTGCTTTCCTAATACAAGGTTAGCAAGTGGGTGACACAAAACAGCAAGTTTTGAGCTAAAATTTTCAATTCTGAACCCCACCAAACCCACAAAAATATTTTGCAAACACCGGTAAAGGGTTATCCCGGAAAACTTATCTAGGGTAAAAACTAGATTTAATTTTCAAAAGATCAAATGTTTTCATAAAGATCCAATTTCCTTAATGGATCTAAATTTTTATAGTCATGTGGGACTGTAAACCATATCGTTACTACCATTGTTTATACCGCCGTATAGAAATCACTGATGTACAAAGTGTGAAGAATAAAGAAGTGATTCTAGTATTTCAAAACAATATTGCTTGAGGACAAGCAACGCTCAAGTGTGGGAATATTTGATAATGCTAAAAACGAACATATATTTTAGCATTATTCCTCAAGAAAGACAAGCTTTTAGTTGCAATTGTTCTATTTACAAGTGATATTCTTTTAAATAATAAAAGGTGAAGACAAAAGACAGATTCGACGAATTGAAGACGCAAACGACCAAAAAGCTCAAAAGAACAAAAGACAATCAAAGAGGTTCCAATTATTGATAAGAAACGTCTCGAAATTACAAGAGTACAAGATTCAAAACGCAAAATACAAAATATAAAATTGTACGCAAGGACGTTCGAAAATCCGGAACCGGGACCAGAGTCAACTCTCAACGCTCGACGCAACGGACTAAAAATTACAAGTCTACTATGCACAAGAATATAATATAATATATAAATAATTATATTAATTATTTATATTTTATATTTATATATAAAATCCGTCGGCAAGAAAGACTCCAAAAGATGTGAGCTGTAATTTCTATCTCCGCGACTCGCGGAGTGTGAAGGCCAAAAGGACCGCGAGTCGCGGAGCCCCAAAAAACGACTCTGCCTATAAAGCAAACCGAATTCTGATCATTTTTCATAATCTATTTCTCTCTTCTCTCATATATACGATATATATATATATATAATTTATATTTTAATTTTAATTATAATTATAATTCTAATAATAAGGGTATGTTAGCGAATATTGTAAGGGTGTAAGTCGAAATTCTGTCCGTGTAACGCTACGCTATTTTTAATCATTGTAAGTTATGTTCAACCTTTTTACATTAATGTCTCGTAGCTAAGTTATTATTATGCTTATTTAAAACGAAATAATCATGATGTTGGGCTAATTACTAAAATTGGGTAATTGGGCTTTGTACCATAATTGGGGTTTGGACGAAAGAACGACACTTGTGGAAATTAGACTATGGGCTATTAATGGGCTTTATATTTGTTTAACTAAATGATAGTTTGTTAATGTTAATATAAAGATTTACAATTGGGCGTCCCTATAAATTACCATATACACTCGATCGGACACGATGGGCGGGGTATTTGTATGTACGAATAATCGTTCATTTAACCGGACACGGGAATGGATTAATAGCCACTAGAATAATTAAAACAGGGGTGAAATTACATTCAAGGGTAATTGGTGTAATTGTTAACAAAGTAGTAAAACCTTGGTTTACACGCAGTCGATAACCTGGTGTATTCATTAAACAAAGTATTAAAACCTTGTTACAATTCGAATCCCCAATTAGTTGGAATATTTAACTTCGGGTATAATAATAATTTGATGAGGACACTCGCACTTTATATTTATGACTGATGGACTGTTATGGACAAAAACCAGACGGACATATTAAATAATCCAGGACAAAGGACAATTAACCCATGGGCATAAAACTAAAATCAACACGTCAAACATCATGATTACGGAAGTTTAAATAAGCATAATTCTTTTATTTCATATTTAATTTCCTTTATTTTATATTTAATTGCACTTCTAATTATCGCACTTTTATTTATTGTTATTTAATCGCACTTTTAATTATCGTACTTTTTAATTATCGCAAGTTTATTTTATCGCACTTTTATTATTCGCAATTTCATTATCGTTATTTACTTTACGCTTTAATTTAAGTCTTGTATTTATTTTATATTTTACATTAGGTTTTAACTGCGACTAAAGTCTTAAAATCGACAAACCGGTCATTAAACGGTAAAAACCCCCCCCTTATAATAATAATATTACTTATATATATGTTTGTATTTTTATAAAAGTAAACTAATATATCGTTGAGCTTTGTTTAAAGATTTCCCTGTGGAACGAACCGGACTTACTAAAAACTACACTACTGTACGATTAGGTACACTGCCTATAAGTGTTGTAGCAAGGTTTAAGTATATCCATTCTATAAATAAATAAATATCTTGTGTAAAATTGTATCGTATTTAATAGTTTTTCCTAGTAAAATATAAACTATTTTATATACATCTCGCATAACATCACATTTTCAGAATTTACATCCTGAAAATCATAAAAACACACGGACAGCATAACGGCTAAAAATCAACACTTAGTAAAAATTTCACTGCCTAAGACCATCGGTCGATGGTCCCATCCATCGGCCGATCGTCAACACACCATCGGTCGATGGTCTCCCCCAATCGGTCGATCGTCAAGATTACATCAGTTGGTCAGAAGTCATACACCATCGGTCGATGGTCCTATCCACCGGCCGATCGTCCCTCACCATCGGTCGATGGTCAACGACCATCGGCCGAAGGTAGTTCATCAGCTGCAACAGCAGCAAAGTGACGGGTTTCAACCCAAAATTACCAAATCTCGACTTTGGACAAGTTTTTGACCTCAAAACTGAACACAACTCGTACACTAAACTTTTTGGAACATAAACCCACAACATTCAAACACAAACAACATCAATTTCTACCAATTTGACACAAAACCCCATTTTAACAAAAATTAACTTAAAAACCCATTTAATCACAGATTTGATCATGAAATCTTACAAACCTTACCTTGTTAGAATCACAATGACACAAGGAACGTTTTGACACCAAAATCAAGCTTTAATTCGAGATCAAATGATTTAGGGTTGTTTGAAGGAGGTGAAGTTAGGTGAGAGTGAGTGAGAGGAAGGTTCAGGAGCAATTGAGAGGAAATTAGCTGGTCTCACACTTAATTTGGGGTTAAAACCTCATACCTCACAACACACGGGTATTTACCAGTTATCTGATATCTTTCGCACAAGATTAGGTAACCCAAACGAGGTCCAAATAAAATAAACAAACCTGTTCTGGGACCCTTGTCACAAACTGGACACAACACAAATATAATAAAACACTAATTAAATAATTAAAATAAAAGCACTTAAGACTAAGCACAAACCCTCAGGGCAAAATAGGCAACTTACAACTAGCCCGGGTTTCAGTCTGTTACATAGACCGCTCACTAGATTATAACACTTCCCTCTTAACTCACTCGTATATAATTTTGATTAACAATTCTATACCTCACTCTTTTCTCTATACTACTTTTACAAGAGTTAATTAAACTCTTTCAAGTATGGGATGATTCACAAATGAAATCCATGCACTTCCTTTTATAGTTGAACTTTGTATGTTAAGAAGAAGACTTCAAATTGACTACTCCTTCCATTTATCAAGTTGTAAACAAGTTGTTGTCAAGTTGTAAACAAGTTGTAAGTTCTAGTGCACCCCCTTTCTTTGACTTGTAATACCAATATATATACAATTTGAATTTGACATCTCAAATACAACTCATAACATGTAACACCCCGTTTTTCTAAACATGACGCTCGGGGCATTATTTGAAGTCCAAGAATGATTATTTAATAGTTTGGATGTAATGCATTGACCACGATTGACTTTGGGATGTTTTAAAAGTGAAATTGGAGTACATCAGATAAACTGTCGAGTTTGAGTGCAGTTTGCCGCGTTCTGGTGCATCGCGTTCCGTGACAAACATGGTTGAAACGCGACAACTTCTGATGGTGATTTCTGTCCACTTTGTCGCGTTTGAATGCTGTTTACCGCGTCCTGGTGTCGCGAAACGCGACGAAGTGTCGCGAAACGCGACAAATGTCGCTGTAATGACATTTTTAACCCATTTTAATGGAATCTTTTGAGGGTGTTTTGGTAAATTCACATATGGCCGGTTCTAGAGCCATAAGACTGATTCAAGGCTCATTTTATCCTCATTTTCACTCATCAACACTCTCATCTTCAAACCCTAGAGAGAGAGGAGAAATTTAGAGAGAGAGAGAGAGAGAGCTCCAATTGGAGAAGAAGAAGGGTGTTTCGGGTCAAACCTCAAGTATTAAAGTTGTTCTACTCGTCAACGACATCATTTTGGCGGTATTGGTAAGTTCTAACTCCGAGTTTCATTGTTTGATTTGAGATTCAAAGTTAGGGTTTTGAGATTTGTTAGTTGTAAAACCCATTTAGATGATGAAGAGGGTTTATGGAAACTTGTTATTTTGATATTTGGCAGGTTTTGGGTTGGTTAATGATTTGACCATCTTTAAGTCTTGTAAGTGGTGTATAATCACTAGTGTTAGTGATTATAGAAGTGTTGGAACCACTTTGGGTGTATTTGAATTGACTAATTTTGAAATGGGTCAAAATTAGGGTTTAGGTGTCAATTTGGGCAAGATTGGTGTTTAACACCTATGCTTGGGTTTAATTGGCGTATTAGGACCATTTTCACTTGTGTTAGTGATTATTGGTTAGTTTTGACGCGGTTTTAGCTTGGAAGTGCAATTGGGTCGGAATTTGCACTAGTTGTCAATTTGGGTTAATTTGTAAATCCACCCTAATTGTGTTGTTTGTTATGTGATTAATGGAATAGGTACTTTCTATTGGCGTGTTGCGAATTATTCGGTTGCATTCATCAAGACTTCGAGGTGAGCGTTAATATCCTATGTGCATATGTATGTGTAGGATGGGTGCGGGTCAGGTGAAGTGGTTCTCGGTTATAGAGCTCACTTCACATATAGGTGAGTTTGATGGACTTGCGTATAGGTCCACTTGGCACGGTTGTGCGTATTGGTTGACCACCTTTGGCGAGGTGTACATTTCGTGTGTACGTTATCACATGTGCTTGTGATGTGGATTATATAACCCCAATGGCGAAGGGTTGGTATTGAGTTGTGATTGGAGAAGTGGATCACGTGTGGATGCGGATTCACGATGACGCGTGTAGTTCGGTCATCTTATTGAGGTAGTGATCTCGTGTGGATACGGATTCACTAAGGCTCGTGTAGTTCGGCCAACCTCGATGTTGTTGTGGTATTGAAGATAGTAGTCTCGTGTGGATGCGGATTTACTAAGGCTCGTGTAGTCTGGCCAATCTTTATTTTGGTAATTGGTAATCGGTTTTAGTATTGGGTTAAGGAGTTAACCTTGGACGTTTTTATATTGTTTTATATATTATCGCATTGTTGTGATGTAGCTAACCTTCCGGGTGTAGCTTATTGGCGTTTTTCACATCGTCGTTGGTGAACTTATACTTTGTTGATATCTTTAGCTTGTTGCTTAGTGATCGTACGGTATGCTTAGCTTAGCTTGCCTTTATACTTGGATGCTCCGGTATGTGTAATTTGATTATTTGTGTGGCGTGTCCATTTTATGCATATATATGTATGTAGTATATTCTCACTCACTAAGCGTTAGCTTACCCTCTCGTTGTTTACATTTTTATAGATTTGCATGGAGACGGTTGCACGGGTAAGCGTGAGAACTAGTGGACTTGCGTAGTTTGCTCTAGAAGACGTGCTTTTGGATTTATTAGGATTGGGTAGCGTATCCCCAATCACCATGCTCGTTTTGTTGGAAATTAAAATAGTCGGGTCGTGTTTGCCCGTTCGGATATTTAAATTATGTATTAGATGTTTTAAAAGTTTATTGAACTTACTATTGTGTTAAAGATGTTTTTGGAACCAAAAATATTAATGTATTAAAGAAAAAAAATTTACGGGCCGGTTTAAATACGGGTTGGGTTGTTTCAAGTGGTATCAGAGCATGGTCTAAGGGATTTAGGCGACTTGAGATAGGTGCCTAGACTTAGACTTTTGTGTGTGCTTATTTGTTGCGGGACTTGTAGGTAAACGGGTCGGAATGGGAACTTGGTTAGTGCCTTAGCGTGTAGGTGAACTAACTAGGGTATTGGCTTGTGTTGTGACATTATTCTTGCGTGTGTTTATGTCGCGTAGAATAATTGATTGTGTTGTTTATATCATTAAGCGAGGCGGTCGTTGTACTAATGAGTCGATACGGCGTGTGTGCGTAATAAGGACTTGCAAACCTTATTACTGGTGTAAATCGTGTCTAACAAGTGATGTACGATGAGTGTTGAGCAAGATGGGGCGGTATTGTGCATGTGGTTTTATACGTTCGTGGACTAATCGTTTTTGCATTCTTTAGAATGACGACGCGAAACGAGATCGAGACGAATGACAGGGAGTTTAACGCTAGAGTTGCGGCCGCCGTTGCGGAGCAAATGGGTGCGTTTCGAGAAGAAATGGATAAGAAGTATTCCGAACTTCAAAGTAGGGGTGAAATGGAGCGTTGTCATAAGAGCTTCATGAGGATTAAACCCCCGATGTATGACGGGAAACCGGATCCTTTGGTAAGCACAACATGGATCTCGGATGTCGAAGGGTGTTTTCGCACTATTGAATGCCCTCCCGAGAAGATGACAAGACTTGCTACTAGCTTGTTGTGGGGTAGGGCGAAGGATTGGTTAGATGGTAAAATTGATCTTGTCGGTGGAGAAGCGTTTATGGGGTTATCGTGAGACGATTTTAAGAAGGAATTCATCGAGGAGTTCTGGACTTCAACTGATTTGTCGAAAATGCGTAATGAGTTGCGAAATTTACAACAAGGATCTATGGACTTGAATACTCTCAAGACGACCTTTATGGCGAAGGCTCGTTTTTGCCCGGAGTATATTGGGAATGATCGTATGTTGATGGAAGATTTCTATCGAACCTTGAATGATGACTTCCAGGGCAAGATTAGTGTTGGTCAAGTGAACTCATTTGTAGAGTTATTCAACATGGCTAGGGGTTTCGAGTCGTATTCGCGATCGAAGATTGGCGAACCTTCAAGTGAGAGAAGGGTTGTTTCATATGGCGCTCCAAGTAAGAGAGCTAGGGGTGCAAGTGTGAGCACGGGTGGTATACGGACGAGTATATCAGATTCTAGTGAGTCTAGGTATTATAATTGTGGTGTGAGGGGTCACAAGTCTTGGGAATGTTCGGTGCCAAAGGGTGATGGCACGGTGTGCTTCAATTGCCAAGAGGAAGGACATCGTAAGTCAGAGTGTCCCGAGTTAGCAGGGATGGGTGCAGCAATGAGACGTTAAGGTATGTTTTGTTTTAATGAATATGTCCTTTGATTATTTATCGTGTGCCGATTGAGTTCGGGTTTGTTAGATGCCTTGTGTTGTGCATAGTATCGTTATGGGTGATGTTCCTAATGGAGTTACCCTTCAGTGACGTTTTGATTGATGGGCGAAGGGCGTAAGACTTGGTACAACCAAGCATTCCTGAGTGTAGGGAAAAGTTTCTACCAAGCCATGGGTATGGGCTTTGGTGTTCGGATGTTAAGCGCGTGTTCGGATTTGAGTTGAAATTGTTGAACCATGAGGTTCGACGGGTGGATAAAATTTGAAAGATCGAGTGTTTGATCTCGATGTATGTTGGTAATGGAGTCTACGTGACGCAATGTTAGGTGCCTTTTTCATACCTACTAACGTGGTACTCGACTCCGGTGGTGTTGCGGTTATATTGTACTTAGGGTACCGGAGAGAAACCCTTAGGTACATGAGTGACTAGGTGGAAATGTGACAAGCTAGAGTAATCGGAAGATTACAAAGATTTAAGTTTATGTAATTGTGGCAAACTCTTCGTTCGAAGTGTTTAAGGATAGGTTAAAATCCTTCGTGTGCTCAAGGTTGGAGCAAGGTATCGTGATGTGGTTATGGAACGGGGTTCTAAGTGGGGGAGTTTGAACTCTCGCACGAAGATATTCTAGTGTATTGATATTCGGCGATGCTCGTATGGATTCGGAGCTAGCGTTGAGACCTACGTTGGTCGATTGTGGTAAAAGTACGATTTGGAATAAATTGTACTTATGGTTTTGGATTTAAATTATCACCGAGGTGGTAATGGGGTAAATCTCGTTGAGAGATAACGGGCGTATTTGACGAGCAAGGTGGAATCCCACGATTAAGGGATGTGTGTTGGATTCTCTTTTAGAGAATTGTTGTTTTGTGCCTATGTGCGATATAAGCGGTTCTTGCTCGATTGTGGTGGCGATGTGTACACGTACGAGTGATGCGTGTACATATTTAATGTATTTAATTGTGTAGCGTGAAATGTGGGATAGTCGCGGTGTTTAAGACACCACATTCTACGTAACGAGTGAGATTGTCGTGGTGTTCAAGACACCACTCATTGGTTTGATTGACATGTGGAATAGTCGCGATGTTCAAGACACCACATTGTCATGGGGGTGAGTTAGTCGCGGTGTTTAAGACATCACCCGGGAGTTAGTGATATATGTCGTGGTACACTAACGGATATTTGTGTTGGAGTTGTATTATATCGGTATGATATAACGTTATCGGGAAATGCGAGTACCGATGGGGAATGGGAGTACCATTCCTGTGTTGAGATTTGGGAAGTGGATCGCGTGTGGTTGCGGATTCACGATGACGCGTGTAGTTCGGTCATCTTATTGTGGAAGTGAGTCTCGTGTAGTTCGGATTCACAATGACACGTGTGGATGCAGTCATTATATTGAGGAAGTGAGTCTCGTGTAGTTCGGATTCACAATGACACGTGTGGATGCGGTTATTCTTTTGGGATAGTGATTCTCGTATAGTTCGGATTCACTAGGGCTCGTGTAGTTCTGCCAATCTTGATTGTTATTCGGTGGAGGTAGTGAGTCGCGTGTGGTGCAGATTCACTAAGGCGCGTGTAGTTTTTCGGCCAGCCTTCTTGTTATTGGATGTGTGATCTATTGGTTGTTTTATACGCCAATGGTGGGGTTGTGAGGACCATGTTGTGTGGTGAACTATTGGATGTTTTATAGGCCGATAGTGGGGTTGTAAGGACCATTTTATGTGATTAGTGATGCGATAGCCGTGTTTCGCTCACATGTTGTGACGGTTGTGACAATAGTCGATTTTGTACACCTTGGGTTTGGCGTTGCCATAGTCGTTTGGGACGCTAGCGGTATTAGTCGTTTGCTTACGATTTTACGATAGTTGCGTATTGGTCGTGTTGCGCACTACAAGGGATGTTAAGTGGTAAGTGTTATCCGTAAGGATTCGTTTATACGGTCCTCGTTGTTTTAGTTGTTAAAGGTGACTCTTTGAGAAGAATTGCCTAGTGGAGTAGAAGAATACATGGTGATTCCGCGTATTCTAAGTGATCGTTATAGACTTCAGATGTTGTGTGTGTTACACGGCTCGGAATGCGTGCAAGTGTGTATTTAGTTAATGGATTAGTCTTCGGGTTAATGAGTAATGTGGTGGAAGTCGGATTGAAACGATTGTTTGAGAACCATAGCGTGTAGGTTCGGATTGGTTAAGTGACTAGGATCACGAGGACCAGATCGAATTTAAGTGGGGGAGAGTTGTAACACCCCGTTTTTCTAAACATGACGCTCGGGGCATCATTTGAAGTCCAAGAATGATTATTTAATAGTTTTGATGTAATGCATTGACCACGATTGACTTTGGGATGTTTTAAAAGTGAAATCGGAGTACATCAGATAAACTATCGAGTTTGAGTGTAGTTTGTCGCGTTCTGGTGCATCGCGTTCCGTGACAAACATGGTTGAAATGCGACAACTTCTGATGGTGATTTCTGTCCACTTTGTCGCGTTTGAATGCTGTTTACCGCGTCCTGGTGTCGCAAAACGCGACGAAGTGTCGCGAAACGCGACAAATGTCACTGTAATGACATTTTTAACCCATTTTAATGGAATCTTTTGAGGGTGTTTTGGTAAATTCACATATGATCGGTTCTAAAGCCATAAGACTGATTCAAGGCTCATTTTATCCTCATTTTCACTCATCAACACTCTCGTCTTCAAACCCTAGAGAGGGAGGAGAAATTTAGAGAGAGAGAGCTCCAATTGGAGAAGAAGGAGGGTGTTTCGGGTCAAACCTCAAGTATTAAAGTTGTTCTACTCGTCAACGACATCATTTTGGCGGTATTGGTAAGTTCTAACTCCGAGTTTCATTGTTTGATTTGAGATTCAAAGTTAGGGTTTTGAGATTTGTTAGTTGTAAAACCCATTTAGATGATGAAGAGGGTTTATGGAAACTTGTTATTTTGATATTTAGCGAGTTTTGGGTTGGTTAATGATTTAACCATCTTTAAGGCTTGTGAGTGGTGTATAAGCACTAGTGTTAGTGATTATAGAAGTGTTGGAACCACTTTGGGTGTATTTGGATTGACTAATTTTGAAATGGGTCAAAATTAGGGTTTAGGTCTCAATTTGGGCAAGATTGGTGTTTAACACCTATGCTTGGGTTTAATTGGCGTATTAGGACCATTTTCACTTGTGTTAGTGATTATTGGTTAGTTTTGGCGCGGTTTGAGCTTGGAAGTGCAATTGGGTCGGAATTTGCACTAGTTGTCAATTTGGGTTGATTTGTAAATCCACCTTAATTGTGTTGTTTGTTATGTGATTAATGGAATAGGTACTTTCCATTGGCGTGTTGCGGATTATTCGGTTGCATTCATCAAGACTTCGAGGTGAGTGTTAATATCCTATGTGCATATGTATGTGTAGGATGGGTGCGGTCGGGTGAAGTGGTTCTCGGTTATAGAGCTCACTTCACATATAGGTGAGTTTGATGGACTTGCGTATAGGTCCACTTGGCACGGTTGTGCGTATTGGTTGACCACCTTTGGCGAGGTGTACATTTCGTGTGTACGTTATCACATGTGCTTATGATGTGGATTATATAACCTCAATGGCGAAGGGTTGGTATTGAGTTGTGATTGGAGAAGTGGATCACGTGTGGATGCGGATTCACGATGACGCGTGTAGTTCGATCATCTTATTGAGGTAGTGATCTCGTGTGGATGCTGATTCACCAAGGCTCGTGTAGTTCGGCCAACCTCAATGTTGTTGTGGTATTGAAGATAGTAGTCTCGTGTGGATGCGGATTTACTAAGGCTCGTGTAGTCCGGCCAATCTTTATTTTGGTAATTGGTAATCGGTTTTAGTATTGGGTTAATGGGTTAACCTTGGACGTTTTTATATTGTTTTATATATTGTCGCATTGTTGTGATGTAGCTAACCCTCCGGGTGTAGCTTATTGGCGTTGTTCACATCGTCGTTGGTGAACTTATACTTTGTTGATATCTTTAGCTTGTTGCTTAGTGATCGTACGGTATGCTTAGCTTAGCTTGCCTTTATGCTTGGATGCTCTGGTATGTGTTATTTGATTATTTGTGTGGCGTGTCCATTTTATGCATATATATGTATGTAGTATATTCTCACTCACTAAGCGTTAGCTTACCCTCTCGTTGTTTACATTTTTATAGATTTACATGGAGGCGATTGCACGGTTAAGCGTGGAAACTAGTGGACTTGCGTAGTTTGCTCTAGAAGACGTGCTTTTGGGTTTATTAGGATTGGGTAGCGTATCCCCAATCACCATGCTCGTTTTGTTGGAAATTAAAATAGTCGGGTTGTGTTTTCCCGTTCGGATATTTAAACTATGTATTAGATGTTTTAAAAGTTTATTGAACTTACTATTGTGTTAAAGATGTTTTTGGAACCAAAAATATTAATGTATTAAAGAAAAAAAATTACGGGCCGGTTTAAATACGGGTTGGGTCGTTTCAAGTGGTATCAGAGCATGGTCTAAGGGATTTAGGCGACTTGAGATAGGTGCCTAGACTTAGACTTTTATGTGTGCTTATTTGTTGCGGGACTTGTAGGTAAACGGGTCAGAATGGGAACTTGGTTAGTGCCTTAGCGTGTAGGTGAACTAACTAGGGTATTGGCTTGTGTTGTGACATTATTCTTGCGTGTGTTTATGTCGCGTAGAATAATTGATTGGGTTGCTTATATCATCAAGCGAGGCGGTCGTTGTACTAATGAGTCGATACGGCGTATGTGCGTAATAAGGACTTGCAAACCTTATTACGGGTGCAAATCGTGTCTAACAAGTGATGTACGACGAGTGTTGAGCAAGATGGGGCTGTATTGTGCGTGTGGTTTTATATGTTCATGGACTAATCGTTTTTGCATTCTTTAGAATGACGACGTGAAACGAGATCGAAACGAATGATGAGGATTTTAACGCTAGAGTTGCGGCCGCCGTTGCGGAGCAAATGGGTGCGTTTCGAGAAGAAATGGATAAGAAGTATTTCGAACTTCAAAGTAGGGGTGAAATGGAGCGTTGTCATAAGAGCTTCATGAGGACTAAACCCCCGATGTATGACGGGAAACCGGATCCTTTGGTAAGCACAACATGGATCTCGGATGTCGAAGGGTGTTTTTGCACTATTTAATGCCCTCCCGAGAAGATGACAAGACTCGCTACTAGCTTGTTGCGGGGTAGGGCGAAGGATTGGTTGGATGGTAAAATTGATCTTGTCGGTGGAGAAGCGTTTATGGGGTTATCGTGGGACGATTTTAAGAAGGAATTCTTCGAGAAGGAATTGATCTTGTCGTTTGGTTTTAGGATTTGTAAACGAAACAGAAACAAACCAAATGGGTGTTTTCTTGATAAACAGAAATCGAAAGTTTAGAGAAAAAAAATAGCAGTAGCAGGAATGACGAACACTTATGAACCCAAATTCGATTTTTAATTTTTAGACTATTTTAAGCTATGATTCCTACATGAAATAGGTAGTGAATCATTCCTAGAAACTTCTTGAATCGTCAATTGAATCTGAAACATCAAAATGAATTCAAATTTCACGAAGAACAAATCCTTTGACTTTTTAAAATTAAACTTTGACTCGAAAATTCGAACTTGATAGGTTGAATTGGACGCTGAGCTTTTACAGATAGTTTTAGTAAAAGAATTCTAACAAGACTGCAATTATAGATTTTGAGATGGGATTCGAAATCAAGCTTTTTCAAAAATGACACAAGAACAGAGAAGTCGAGTAAAAAAAAATTTGTTCTGTTTTGCATTTCATCGAGTTGCAGTAGGATTTTATATGTGAAACTGAAACGATTTATTGATTTTTTTTTTTACAATGATTAATAGCCAGCAAGGATTTCACGATTATATAAAAAAATGAAGTCAGGAGCACGATTAGAAAAAATAAAATAAAATAATTATTTAAACAGATCTACCTAAATTAGGTATTAGGTCTGATTCTCTTTTTTTATATATATATTTATTTAGTATTAATATTTAATAAGTATTTTAATAATAATACTAATAATAATAATTATTATATTAATAATAATAAATATAATTAATAATGAGAATAATATGATAATTAATAATAATATCAATAATAATGATAATAAGTATAACAATAATATTAGTAATAATAATACTAATAATGATAATAATAATAATAATAATAATAATAATAATAATAATAATAATAATAATAGATTATGTTAATGATACTAATAATCATATTAAATCATAATAATAATAAATGATAAATAATAATAATAATAATTTTGATAATAATAATAATAATAATAATAATAATAATAATGATATTTCATTATTTTAATATAAATGGTAAGTATTAATACTAATAATATATTATTAATTATATTAATGATAATGATAATTATTAATAATAATAATTATAATACTGATAATAATAATAATGATTGTAATTGATAATATGGTTTAATAATAATACTAATATGTAATAATTGTTCGTGAATCGTCGGTATTTGATAAAAGTTAGGTTTAAATTTTGTCGGAAATTTCCGGGTTGTTATAGTACCTACCCGTTAAAAGAAATTTCGTCCCGAAATTTTAGTTGTTGCCATCAGTCGGCGTTGTTTGTAAACAGGTGAGGATATTTTCGTTTTATTTGGTCTTCACGTTCCCAGGTATACTCGAAGCATTACGTGAATTCCAATGGATAGAATATTGTTTTGTTTCTAGCGTTTAAATCTTATCATCCATAAATTCTATGAAGTGCATTTTATTCTTAATGCGGAGGTTATATAAAGGATTAACAAGAGTGTTATTGATTAGATTTTCTTAGAAATAGATGATGATGCTATACAAGCATTTCAATACACATGAAATATGTTATAAATAATAGTGAGCTTATTTAAACCTTGAGCGTTTATGCCACAATATTAGGGTAAACAAAATAGAGAGGAGTTCGTGAAAATCACGGTCATGAAATTTGATAGAGATCGTCATTGTTTACAACATGGATATTGTAATGATGAATATGAGTTGAAGAATAGAGTTTTATCACCTTTGATTAATATGGATAAAACGATTCGATTATATGAAGAGTATAAACGAAGCTATCACAAAAGATTGAAATAAGGAAATTAAATGTTCGCCTTAACTTTTGACGTAGTCACGATTGATTTCCGGGATTTAAGGAATTAAAATAAAATCTTCGTAATCTTTATAAGATTTGATTCTTCGGTATTTACGGAAATTGGGATTTTCTTTGATTAAATGCGGTGAATTGCCTCGATTGCTGTGTCTGGAATTTTGCTATAAATTAGCTTCTTCCGTTTCATTATCTTTACCACTTCTATACTTTCTTCCTCTATTCATACTTCCAAAAGATATGTTACTATGCTCAATCCAGTTCTTGTTCTGGATATAGTCCTGACTTTTATATCTATCGTGCTTCTTTTTCATCTGTCGTCGGAAGAGTCAGTTTACTTCTACTATACTCTTGGATTTATTGTGTTTTTAGTTCTCCCGTGTCTTTATATTGCTATTGATGTTTCGCGAGGTGTATATAAAATACTATTATATTTTTACAGGAAAAACTATTAAATACGATATATTTTTACACAAGATATTTATTTATTTATAGAATGGATATACTTAGACTTTGCTACAACACTTATAGGCAGTGTACCTAATCGTACAGTAGTGTAGTTTTTAGTAAGTCCGGTTCGTTCCACAGGGAATCTTTTTAAACAAAGCTTAACGCTATATTAGTTTACTTTTATAAAAATACAAATATATATATATAAGTAATATTATTGTTATAAAGGGGGTTTTTACCATTTAATGACCGGTTTGTCGATTTTAAAACTTTAGTCGTAGTTAAAACCAAATGTAAAATATTAAAAATAAATACAAGACTTAAATTAAAGCGTAAAGTAAATAATAATAATGAAATTGCGAATAATAAAAGTGCGATAAAATAAACTTGCGATAATTAAAAAGTACGATAATTAAAAGTGCAATTAAATACAATAACAATAAAAATGCGATAATTAGAAGTGCAATTAAATATAAAATAAAGGAAATTAAATATGAAATAAAAGAATTATGCTTATTTAAACTTCCGTAATCATGATGTTTGACGTGTTCATTTTAGTTTTATGCCCATGGGTTAATTGTCCTTTGTCCTGGATTATTTAATATGTCCATTCGGATTTGTCCATAATAGTCCATCAGTCATAAATATAAAGAGCGAAAGCCTTCGTCAAATTATTCTTATTCCCGAAGTCAAATATTCCAACTAATTGGGGATTCGAATTGTAACAAGGTTTTAATACTTTGTTTAATGAATACACCAGGTTATCGACTGCGTGTAAACCAAGGTTTTACTACTTTGTTAACAATTACACCAATTACCCTTGAATGTAATTCACCCCTGTTTCAACAAGTCTATTAACTATTAATCCAGTTCCGTGTCTGGTAAAATGAATAATTATTGGTATTTATAGATATCCCGCCCACCGTACCCAGTCAAGCGTATGTGGTTATATATAAATACGTCAAATTATAAGTTTGTATATTAAATTAACAAGGTATTGTTTAGTTAATATAAAACCCATTAATAGCCCATAGTCTAATTTCCACAAGTGTCGTTCTTTTATCCAAACCCCAATTATGGTACAAAGCCCAATTACCCAATTTTAGTAATTAGCCCAACATCATGATTACTTTGGATTAAATAAGCATAATAATAACTTAGCTACGAGACATTAAATTAAAAAGGTTGAACATAACTTACAATGATTAAAAATAGCGTAGCGTTACACGGACAGAATTTTGACTTACACCCTTACAATATTCGCTAACATACCCTTATTATTAGAATTTAAAATTAAAATTAAAATATAAATTATATATATAATACGTTTATGAGAGAAGAAGAAAAAGGATGGATTTTGCGATCAGAATTCGGTTGCTTTTATAGGGAGTTTCAGAAATTGGGGCTCCGCGACTCGCGGCCCTTTTGGCCTTCAAACTCCGCGAGTCGCGGAGTTTGTAAATACAGCTCACACAAGTTTGGCTCTTTGTTTACCGACGGTTTTATAAATAAATATAATATATTAAATAATTATAAGAATTATTTAAATATTATATTATATTTATGTGCATAGTTGACTTGTAATTTTTAGTCCGTTGCGTCGAGCGTTGAGAGTTGACTCTGGTCTCGGTTCCGGATTTTCGAACGTCCTTGCGTACAATTTAATATCTTGTACTTTGCGTTTTGAATCTTGTACTCTTGTAATTTCGAGACGTTTCTTATCAATAATTGGAACCTCTTTGATTGTATTTTGTACTTTTGAGCTTTTTGGTCGTTTGCGTCTTCAATTCGTCGAATCTGTCTTTTGTCTTCACCTTTTATTATTTAAACAAATATCACTTGTAAATAGAACAATTGCAACTAAAAGCTTGTCTTTCTTGAGGAATAATGCTATGAAATATATGTTCGTTTTTAGCATTATCAAATATTCTCACACTAGAGCATTGCTTGTCCTCAAGCAATATCGTCTTGAAATACTAGAATCACTTCTTTATTCTTCACACTTTGTACATCAGTGATTTCTATACGGCGGTATAAACAATGGTAGTAACGATATGGTTTACAGTCCCACATGACTATAAAAATTTAGATCCATTAAGGAAATTGGATCTTTATGAAAACATTTGATCTTTTGAAAATTAAATCTAGTTTTTACCCTAGATAAGTTTTCTGGAATAACCCTTTACCGGTGTTTGCAAAATATTTTTGTGGGTTTGGTGGGTTTCAGATTTGAAAATTTTAGCTCAAAACTTATGGTTTTGTGTCACCCACTTGCTAACCTTGTATTTGGGAAGCAACACGTCCAGTTTACTTGTCCCGTATATTACCTTTCGGTAAACTACCGTCCGGTTGTAAAGGAAAGCGTTGAACAAGCAACTGTTAAGGCAATGTCTAATGGCATGCATTTGATTATGGTCTATAACGTGTCGGACGCAATTACTATCCTTGGTAGGAGCAATAGTAAAGCTCACCCTTATGATTTTTCGGTCTGGCACAAGGTCCTGTCTTTGACCATGCTATGCAACCACCGTTCTTACGGTTGACACCCGATTTGGTTCAGGTGACCTAATGAATTACAGGTGAATTCCTAGGATTTTACGTTCAATGGTAATAAACGCATTGAAAATAGGGTTTTCAGAAAACAAATCGGTTTGTAATTTTTATCAAAATATTTTCTCGTTCAAGCTCAAGTTTAGATATCATCGAATTCCATGAGTTTGTAATTCTCAATCTTTAAGGTCAATCTCAAGGATTGAGTAATATCAGGCTTAAAAGCTGATTTTTAATCTTTAAGGAGATTATCCTTTCTGGGGATCTGATTCATTAGTCTTATCAAGCTAATTTGCACGGTGCCCCCCATTTTACGAGATAAATCCTTCTCATGGTTAGGATAAATCTGACCACTTGGCGACCCTGTTTAATGCTGAGGTCCGTGGATTTCCTGCTGATTTTAGTGATGACTTTTCTAGATTTTTCGTCAACCTACAGCTGGTCTGGACGACAACTTCTTGACCTAAATCAATAAGCGCGTGTCTTTTTTGGAAGACTTTACTTCCTTTTAATGATGGAATTGATTCATCGTGTAGATCCATCTTTCTTACAGTAAATCAGGTAAAACTTTTTAGTTTAGTCCAAAGCAAAAGTATTTTCAGTTATTTGTACAAAAATATGTGATATATGTTTTGAATAACTTGGAGAATTTTCCCACACTTGGCTTTTCTTTGCCTTTTTATTGTCCTCTATTCCATTTTAAATGAATTTTAACATTTTAGTTTGTTTCTCAATTTATGTCCTTTTTGAGGTAACAATAATTTCGGTGTTAAAACCTAGTTTTATCGTTCATAAATATGTATAAACATGATTTTGAGTTCATTTAATTGAAAATTTTGAAAAATTTTACTAGAATTGGGTAGTCAGTATATAAGACTAGGGCTGTTCTTTATTATCAGAGAGCACTAGATTCTAATACAACTACTGCTTTACTAGTATTTTTAATGGTAACCAAGTGTTTAAGATTAAAATTATAAAATCCGAAAGAATTTAACCCCTTCCCACACTTAAGATCTTGCAATGCCCTCATTTGCAAGAAATTAGTAACAATTTAAATTATTGAGGGTGATTTGTGTGAAAATGATTAAATTTTACCAAAGTTTCCAAATATATTGGCGTTTGTTTGCTGAATGATAAATGGTGCACATCATTTGTTCATTCCGTCTTGTTGTTATTTCACATATATTTTGCATCTTGTCGTCAAAATTAGTTGCTTTTGCTGAACTTAATGCCAGTCTTTGAAAATGCGTTGTTTTACCCTGTTGTGTACATAAGATAAACTGCAAACATATATACATATTTTTGAAGTTTGGTATATTACCCCACATTCAAAAATTATTAAAATCTAAGAATGAAAGTTAGAAAATTATAAAAACTATTACAATATTAACATAAGTATTAAACGTATCAACATTACAAATTACAAAATAAATAAAACTAAGTAGACTAGGGATGATACTGATACCAATAAGGGTTCCAAGCATAACCATAGGTGCTATAGAATGCTTCGGCAGGGTTATACGTAGGATACGGTGGTTGCATCTTTATAGACCAGGGAGGGAATATGGGTTTTGGCGTAGGAATATAGTTTCTACCTATATGTTGGCAATGAGCTATGATTTGGTTTTGATGAACTTGCCAATCTTCAAATGCTCTCTGTCTAGCATTTTCGTACTCCTGTGAAGCTATAAACCTTTGCATTTCTTGCATTTCATTTCCCCCTCCTACATTACCTTGCTGTTGGTTTCTCTCAACATGTGGATGTCTACCATGGTATTGTACTGCGGCGTTATTTCGCCTCTTCAAAACTTTCGCACCATGGTATACATTTAAACCTATAGTATCGTGGGGTTCTGGTTCTTTGACTAATAATCCCCCCGACTTATATCCACACCGAGATATTCAGCAATCAAAGTAATAAAAATACCACCTCCTATTATGCTATGCGGTCTCATCCCCCTAACCATAGCTGATAAATAATAACCCACACAATAAGGTATACTTACAGCGCTTTGTGGGTCTCGAATACACATATGGTAAAACAAATCCTGTTCATTTACCTTTTCCTTGTTCTTACCTCTTTGTGTAATCGAATTAGCTAAAAACCTATGAATCACTCTTAATTCAGCTCTATCTATATCCAAATAAGAGTAATTTCCCCCTTTGAATCGGTGATGGCTTGTCATTTGACTCCATACACCGTGTGTATCAAAATTTTCATCTATCTTTCTACCATTTAGTATCAACCCTCTACAATCGGCAGATGCTAACTCCTCAGGCGTATATATACGTAAAGCCTCAGCCATGTCTAGTAAAGACATGTGGCGCATCGAACCTCCTAACAAAAATCTAATAAAAGATCGTTCGGTTAAACTAGCTACCCGATCATTTAATTCTATACTACACAACAATTCTTCACACCATACTTTATATACAGGTCTACGCATGGTGAATAAACGTACCCAGTCGTGAAAAGTAGAATTACCATACCTCTGTACAAGTAATTCCCTAATTGGCCCGGCCAATTCTACAGCTTCTAAGGGTCCCCATTCTATGACCCTAGGTACCTCAACAACTTTGGAATGAAGAGTATGCAAACCCCTTTGATATTTTGGATAATCTATCCAAAGTCTGTCAAATCTCAGGTTCGGGTGCAAATCTTCCAAGTGCATATCAGAAAATGTCATGACTGGATGAGGTATATCTTGGTTGTAGTAGTTATCCACCTCCTGTTGTTCCGCATTCTCAGCAGGAGCATTGCGAGCTTGGGATGAAGATTCACCCCTTTCAGTCTGCAAAACACATCAAACACAATTTTTGTGCATCCAAATATGCATTAGTGTCAGCAAAATCATCAATCAAAATAATTACAATGACATGATCAATTTATATCAAACTTAAGCTCATTTTCACATTTTTATCAAATCTACAATTTTTCAAATAAGCATATATGAAAATGTTCGCCAAGTCCATAAGCATTCAACTCAAATAACATGTCAAAATAATCATTACTAGCAATTAAACAAGTTTCAAATGGCATTATCTCTCAAAAATCAAGTTCATGAATTTTAGACTTGAAAAAGTTTACTTTAATTCTCAAAATCATGTTTAGGCTCAAAGTTTGGATCATTTAACTACCTAAACATGTTACACTACTTAATTTAGCAACAATTCATGACAAAAATCGGCCATAACCTGTTTATATCAAAAAGCCCCAAATTTGCTCAAGAACACAAACCCTAGATTACTCAAAATTTGAAGTTTAAGGCTTCTAATCATGTTAAATAGCATCAATCTAGGTTATACAAGCATAATACATAAACAATTTAAGCATAATTACACTAAAAAGCATCAAAATCAAATTGGGGAAAAAATTGCTCAAGAACACTAATTTTCGGATTAAATGGTGTTTAGGTGTAGAAATTTACCGTTTTTCTTGAGTAATTTCTTGATAACATCCTTCTCAACATGATTTTAGTAAAAGATTTGATGATTAACGGTTAAAAATTGTGATTTTGGGGGTGTTTTTTCGAGTTTTTTCGGAGTGTTTTCGCAGTGTTTTCTGTTTTTGTGGGTTGGGACTGAGCTGTTCGATCAGTATATTTTTTTTCTGGTTTTTTCATCCTCCGCGAGTCGCGGGGTTTAAGGCTTCAAACTCCGCGAGTCGCGGAGTTTTTTTTTTTTTTTTTTTTTTTTTATATAACATCTTATATTAATTAAAACAATTAAGTAATTAATTTTAAAATTTTGTTTCCCTTGTTATTTAGGACGAGGTCGTTTCGGATCGATGTCCTAGTCCGTCCTTCGACAAAATTTTAAAATTTGTCTTTTTGTAGCGATTGTTTTAAAAGCTAAGATTTTTGGGTTTTTTAATGTTTTTGGCATACTTTAATTCAATAAGATTAAAAAAATAATGATAATAAAAGTTCTCGTCCCTCCCTCGGGTAAAGCAATTTCGATTCAACGACCTAGTCTTCAACTTACGACGAATTTTAAAAATCATATTTTTAACTTAATGAGATAAAGTAAATTTTTGTTTTTAAATTCACACAATTAAATATAAAATTCAAAATTAATATTAAAAATTTACACCAAACTTACAATTTAAAATGCATAAAATTAAAAATTCATATTTTAAAAATAAAAAATTCACACCAATCTTAATTTAAAAATTCATATTATAAATTCACACCAAACTTATATTAATTTTTCAAATATTTACAATTTTAAATATATTGTTTTTACAAAGTTTATAATATTAATTTAGGATTTATATATTAATTTTAAAAACATGGTAAAAATAAAATTAAAAATCTTTTTGGCTTTTTATCCCACTTTAATCAATCAAATATTATCAAAAATATGCGCCCCTCTTTTCGGTAAAGTAATTTCGGTTCCAAGACCTAATTTAACTCATGACGAATTTTTGAAATATTTTGGGTTGATTGATTAAAGATATTTATACCTTAAGAATAAACGTTAAATTTCGCAGTGATATAATAAATTTTTGAATGATATCAATAATTTCGGTTGCCAAACCTAATTTTATTCAATACCAATTTAATACTTTATAGCGAACAAATTAGCGTTTATTATCAAAAGGTTAAAAAAATAAAAAATAAATAAAGACTGTACAGACTTACCTGTGAAATAGATTTCTTAGTTATATGATCTATCCCATTCATAAGATAGTCGGTTTAATTGGTTTTCCATAGCTACATAGGCGTAACCTCGAGCATTCAGTGTCTTTTCTTCTAAACATATGAACGGTCCGTCTCTGCATAAAGTAACAAATTCGATGTTTGAATAGGTTTAATTATTTGAACATTTACCTCCATGTGACCATTTTCCGCATTTGTGACATCTTTCTAGGTGTCGTGCTCTTCTTTTCGCTGCGGATTTTGATTTTCCTTTACCAAATTGTAACTTATTATCTTCGCATCTGGATTCTTTTCTAACTCCGTCCATTCTTCCTCTGATTACTGATACTATTTCACTCGGAAGTGTGTCATTATTACGTTTAGTGATCAAAGCGTGTAGCATTAGACCATGGTTTAGTTCACAGGCAGTCTTCATTTTGTAAAAACCTAAAAAAAAAATAAAAATTCAGAATGGGGGGAGAAGACTAGTTCTTTAGGGTCTGCTAGGGAAAGACCATTCGGGTTCCATTTTCGAGAACTACACGAAAACAGACAATCTAACTCTAACAGAAATACATAAACCCCTTGATTCTCCCCACACTTAGTCAGCTGTGGTATCGAAATTGTGATTAACATTATTTTCAATTGAATCATCAACAACTTGTATATCTTTGACTTTTACTTCAATCCATTTGTTGATTTCCTCCGTAACTTTCACAAATTCAACTAACATTGCCTTTTCTTTTGTCGATAAATTGGATATTAATCGGTTATATAACTTAAAGTTTCCTTTAATCTTAGCATCGTGAATCCGTTTATAAAGTTTCTTCGTTGAACTGTTAAAAATGGGTTCATCTAATTTCGTATCATCAACGGCATTCTTTGTGATTGGATCATCATTAAGTGTTTCTTCATCTTCCCCACACTTATGCGTTTTTATTGGTCTAACAGTTTTGGTTTGTGGAGGTCTAAACTTTCGGTTCACAAAGGTGATCGATGTATCACCATCCCTAAGTGTTATTCTACCTTCTCTTACATCAATGAATGCCTCGGTGGTTGCTAAAAATGGGCGACCTAGAATTAGAGGAATATCAAGGTTTTCCTCCATATTAATCACTATGAAGTTTGCAACAAAGGTCAAACTTCCCACGTTAACAAGTAAATTATCTGCTATTCCAACCGGGTGTTTAATGGTTTGGTCAAATGATTGAACACCTATTTTGGTTGGTTTTAATTTTCCCATGCCTAATCTTTTGTATAAGAAAAGAGGCATAATATTTGCGCTTGCTCCTAAATCTGCGAGTCCATTATATACAGCACCATCATTAAGTAAGCAAGAAATGATAAATTCACCCGGGTCTCCTGCTTTAGTAAGTCGAGTTGGTTTGTAACCCTTTTTCGGGTGTTCTTTCCTTGGTTCTTTCATTTCTATTTGAATTTCTTGTTCACATTTTTCTTCGTTTCTTGGAATGGGAGGTTTGTATAGGAATTCTTCTTCATCACTCAAATTTGAATCCTCCCTATATTCCAGTTTTGATTTTTCATATGTTGTTGATAACATATTTATGTTTTCATTTTGAAGGTTTTCTTGGGTGGTGAAATTATGATTAACTTCATTGTCAACTTCCATCGGACCATGTATGTAATGTTTAACTCTGTGACCATTAACTTTAAATTCAATCCCATTTGAATTTATTAATTCTATCGTTCCGTATGGGAAAACTCTTTTGACTATGAATGGTCCAGACCATCTTGATTTCAATTTTCCAGGAAATAGCTTGAATCGTGAATTGAAAAGAAGAACTCTGTCTCCTTCCTTAAATTCTTTTGAACTTCTGATTCTTTTATCATGCCATTTCTTCGTTCTTTCTTTATAAATTAACGAATTTTCGTATGCTTCATGTCTTAATTCTTCTAATTCGTTTAGTTGACTTAATCGTAGACGTCCGGCTTCATGTAAATCAAGATTACATGTCTTCAAAGCCCAAAACGCTTTGTGTTCAATTTCTACTGGAAGATGACATGCTTTTCCATAAACAAGTCTAAAAGGTGTGGTTCCAATTGGAGTTTTGTAGGCTGTTCTAAAAGCCCAGAGTGCATCCTCCAATTTAATGGACCATTCCTTCGGATTTGATCCTACGATTTTCTCTAGAATACGTTTTAAAGCTCGGTTGGTATTTTCAACTTGTCCACTTGTTTGTGGATGATATGCGGTGGAGATTTTATGAGTTACTCCATATCTTTTAAGAACTTTCTCAAGTTGATTATTACAGAAATGAGTTCCCCGATCACTTATTAAAGCTTTCGGTGTTCCAAACCTTGCAAAAAGACGTTTTAAAAAGTTGACTACAACTCGTGCATCGTTAGTTGGGAGAGCTTGTGCTTCCGCCCATTTAGATACATAATCAATGGCTACGAGTATATATAGATTATTATTAGATTTTGGAAATGGACCCATAAATTCAATACCCCAAATGTCAAATACTTCACATACTTGGATGAAATTTTGTGGCATTTCATCACGTTGACTTATTTTTCCGGCCCTTTGACAAGCATCACAGGATTTGCAAAGAAGGTGTGCGTCTTTGTAAATTGTAGGCCAATAGAATCCAGCATCATAAACTTTTCTTGCTGTTAGTTGAGGCCCATAATGCCCTCTTGTTGGTCCTGTGTGACAATGGTTTAATATTTTACTGGCTTCATCTCCAAATACACATCGGCGTATTATTCCATCTGGAAAACTTTTAAACAAATGTGGATCTTCCCAGAAATAGTGTTTTATATCACTGAAGAATTTCTTTCGTTTTTGGTACGATAATCCTTTTTCAAGGAATCCACAAACAAAGTAGTTTGCATAGTCTGCAAACCATGGGATTTCTTTATAATCTATCTTCAATAGATATTCATCAGGAAAGTTGTCTTGTATGGCCGATTCATTTAGAACTTCTAACTCAGGATTTTCAAGACGAGAAAGATGATCAGCGGCGAGATTTTCTGCTCCTCTTTTATCTCGGATTTCAATATCAAACTCTTATAAGAGTAAGATCCAAGAGTAATCTTGGTTTAGCATCTTGTTTTGAAAATAGGTATCTAAGAGCAGAATGGTCGGTATAGACCACCGTTTTTGCTAGAACGAGATATGAACAAAATTTGTCAAAAGCAAAGACAATAGCAAGGAGTTCTTTTTTAGTAGTTGTATAGTTCGTGTGTGCTCCTTGTAACGTCTTACTAGCATAATATATAGGTTGAAATCGTTTTTCAATCCTTTGTCCTAAAACGGCTCCCATTGCAAAATCACTTGCATCGCACATTAGTTCAAATGGTAGATTCCAATTTGGTGTTATCATGATCGGTGCATTAGTGAGTTTCTCTTTAAGAATATTAAAAGATTTGATACACTCATCTGAAAAGATGAATGGAGCATCCTTTTCTAGGAGTTTATTCATAGGAGTGGCAATTTTAGAAAAATCTTTTATGAAACGTCGGTAAAAACCGGCATGCCCTAGAAAACTCCTAACTCCTCTAACATTGGTGGGATGTGGAAGTTTAGCAATTACATCTACTTTAGCTCTATCCACTTCAATTCCTTCTTTTGAAATTTTATGTCCAAGAATGATGCCTTCTTTAACCATGAAATGGCATTTCTCCCAATTAAGTACTAGATTTGATTGTTCGCATCTAATAAGCATTCATTCCAGATTAACTAGACATGATTCAAATGTATCACCGAAGACTGAAAAGTCATCCATGAATACTTCCATGCATTCTTCTATCATGTCGTGAAAAATCGCCATCATACACCTTTGAAAGGTTGCAGGGGCGTTACAAAGTCCAAATGGCATGCGTTTGTAAGCAAAAGTACCATAAGGGCACGTGAATGTGGTTTTCTCTTGGTCTTCGGGTGCTATTGGAATTTGAAAATATCCGGAAAATCCATCTAGAAAACAATAGTAACTATTTCCGGCTAATCTTTCCAACATTTGATCTATGAAAGGTAAGGGAAAGTGATCTTTTCTGGTGGCGTCATTCAATTTTCTATAATCAATACATACACGCCATCCTGTTACAGTCCTAGTAGGAATAAGCTCATTTTTTTCATTTGTAATGACAGTCATGCCACCCTTCTTAGGCACGCATTGAACTGGGCTTACCCATGGACTATCAGAGATTGGATAAATTCAACCTGCATCTAGCAGTTTAATAATCTCTTTCTTAACTACATCTTGCATATTAGGATTTAGTATTCGTTGGCGTTGCACATACGTTTTATGACCTTCTTCCATAAGGATTTTATGTGTGCAATACGAAGGACTTATTCCTTTAATATCATGAATCTTCCATGCAATGGCTGGTTTATGAGCTTTCAACACAGAAATGAGTTGTGATTTCTCATTTTTAGTAAGAGAAGACGATATTATTACAGGTAATTCAGATTCACCATGTAAATAAGCGTATTCCAAATGGTTTGGAAGTGGCTTTAATTCTAATTTCGGAGGTTCTTCTATCGATGATTTGTATCGATATCTGTCTTCTTCTTTTAGCATTTGAATTTCTTCTGTTGTTGGTTCATATCCATTAGCTATAAGTGTAGCTAACATTTCAGCTTCATCAATTGGTTCATTACCTTCTCCTAAAGAACATTCTCCTGTTCCTTGTAATTCTGGAAATTCTTCTAATAATTCTGCATGTGCATCTATAGTTTGAATATAATAACATGTATCATCTGCAGATTGTGGTTGTTGCATTGCTCTATCAACTGAAAAGGTAACACTCTCATCCTCTATACTTAGGGTCAATTTTTTACCGAACACGTCTATCATTGCTTTAGCCGTGTTTAAGAATGGTCTTCCTAATATGAGAGGAACTTGAGAATCTTCTTCCATGTCCAAAACAACAAAATCTACTGGAAATACTAAAGTACCAACTTTAACTAGCATGTTCTCCATTATCCCTCTAGGATATTTTATTGATCTATCGGCTAGTTGTATGCTTATTCTGGTTGGTTTCAATTCTCCAAGGTCTAGTTTAGCGTATAGTGAATATGGCATTAGATTTATACTAGCACCTAAGTCTGCCAATGCTTCTATTGAACTAAGACTACCCAGAAAACATGGAATTGTGAAACTTCCTGGATCAGATAATTTTTCTGGTATCTTATTCAACAGCACTGCTGAACAATTAGCATTCATAGTAACAGCCGAGAGTTCTTCCATTTTCTTTCTATTTGAGATTAGATCTTTCAAGAATTTAGCATATCTAGGCATTCCTGAAATCACATCAATGAAAGGAAGATTTACATTTATCTGTTTAAACATATCCAAGAATTTGGATTGCTCGGCTTCAAGTTTCTCTTTCTTCATTTTACTCGGGTAAGGAAGTGGTGGTTGGTATGGTTTAACATAAGGTTTAGCCTTAACTGTGTTATCTTCATTAACCTTTTCAACTACCGGTTCTTTTTCCTTATCTTGATTAGGTTGTGGTTCTTGTGGAGTAGGAATAGCTTCATCAGAAGTTACAGGTATTTCAGGTGGTTTAAGTGTTGTACCACTTCTTGTGGTAATGGCTTTAGCTGTTTCATTCCGGGGGTTAGCATTTGTATCACTAGGTAGACTTCCCGGTTTTCTTTCACCTATTAACCTTGCTAGGTTACTTACTTCTTGTTCCAGATTTTGAATAGAAGCTTGTTGATTTCTAAATGCTTGAGCATTTTGTTCATTGGTTTGTTTCTGAGATGTGAAAAACTGCGTTTGAGTTTCAACTAGCTTCGTTATCATATCTTCTAAATTCGGCTTTTTATCATCGGTTTGTTGTGGTGGTTTGTTTTGAAAATTAGGTCTTTGCTGATTGTAATTATTATTGGATACTTGTTGATTGCTAGGACCTTGTTGGTTGTTGTATGGAATATTTCTGTTATAATTTTAGTTTTGATTGTAAATCGGTCTTGGCGGTTGATAATTATTCTGATAATTATTTCCAGGCCTTTGGTTTATGTATGAAATATTCTCTTTTTGTTCCATTGTTAATTCAATATTGAGACAATCTTTTGTCAAATGTGGTCCTCCACACTGCTCACAACTAATTCGTATTGACTGAATATCTTTAGTCATCTTTTCCATTCGTCTCTCGACAGCATCTATCTTTGCGGAAATGGAATCTAAGTCATGGCTATAATCGGCTCTAGCTGCTTTAGATGATCTAACGATATCTTTTTCTTGGTGCCACTCATGTGAGTGGGAAGCAGTGTTATCAATAATTTTGTAAGCATCAGTTTCGGTTTTCTTCATAATAGAACCACCAGCTGCTATATCTATGTCTTTCCTTGTAGTGATGTCGCATCCTTGGTAGAATATTTGTACTATTTGACAGGTGTCTAAACCATGTTGCGGACATCCTCTTAACAACTTTCCATATCTAGTCCATGCCTCATATAGAGTTTCATTCGGCTTCTGTGTAAACGTAACAATTTCTGCTTGAAGTCTTACGGCTTTAGATGCAGGAAAGAATTGTTTAAGAAATTTTTCAACTAAAACATCCCATGTATCAATCGCCCCTTCAGGTAACGATTCCAACCAATCTTTAGCTTCTCCCTTTAAAGTCCAGGGAAATAACATGAGATATATCTGTTCATCCTCCACTTCTCTTATTTTAAATAGTGTGCAGATCCTATTAAAGGTACGAAGATGTTCATTTGGATATTCCTTCGGCGCACCACTAAATTGGCATTGATTAGTCACCATGTGTAGAATTTGTCCTTTGATTTCATAATCTGGCGCATTAATGTCTGGATGAGTAATTGCGTGACCTTGGCCAGTGCGTTTAGCTCTCATTCGGTCTTCCATACTTAAAGGTTCCAGATTCTCCATAATTGAACTTGTTGAATCGGAATCACTAGAGGATTCTGATTTAATGGTTCGTTCCTCAACAATCTCTGTTTGATTGATTGGTGGTTCCGGAGGAAAGTTTAGTGGTTCAGGATCTACGAATCGTTCCTGAATATTCTCCGGATTCTCAATTGTGAGGTCGGGTTCAAAAAATGGATTATCGGAAATTTGAACTGAAGTACTTGGTCGACTGGATGACGATTCTAAAGAAAAATCAACGGCAGTTATATTTGCTAAATGTCTTGATCTAGTTACAGGTGGTGAACGTACAAAAGGTGGTGAACGTCTTGCTCGATGCATTCACTGAATATCCTATTAGTTTTTAAAAGGAAAGAAAAATTATAATAAGTTATCCAATCAATAGACTTTTCTGATTTTGCCCACGTTTCGAATAGCCAAAAGATGCAGCAGAGGGGCAGGATTCGTTTGGTCTCAATATAATTGAGGACTGTTTGGCTCCAATAACCCGGTCCACGTACAAATCCAACTATTACTACGAACCAGAAAATTTTGATGTCTATCAATTTAACCACTTAAAATAAATTTTCGTAATTTTAAGAAATTTAGATAAGAAGTAGAATAAAAATCTATGTCCTAAAAACTAGAATAGCGAGAAATAAGAAAGAAAAAGAGTTCGTCGAAAAAGGTCGAAAAAGAAAAATGGTTAAAACATAAAAGGTGACGGAAAAATTAAAGAAACTTATAAAACTTAAAAATACTTGACTAACCTAACCTTATTACTACAACTAACTTAAAATTATAATCGCAAATTGAGATTACTAATTGGAATGATAATTGATACATAGGTAAAAGTAGTCTAAAAATATTAAAGCTTACAATAAAAACTATATCCCAAATGGAAATAACTTAAAAAGAAACTAAAACTTAAAAAGGCGTCGCAAAATTCTAAAGCACCTAAATCTTAGTCTAAAGAAAAAGCACTTAAGGAATTCTACGGCAAAGCCTAAAAATCTAGAAGTAAAAATAACTATGGCAAAAACTAAGTTTAAAACTAAATATGAGCTAAAAATACAAATATTACGCTAAAACGATTAAAAAGGGACAAAATATAAAAATATACAAAAAGTTGTAAAAAGTACAAAAAATATTATTTTTATATTATTTATTTAATAAAACTACTAATTTTACAATTTAATTAAACTTAAATAACTAAATATACAAATTAATTAAAACTTAAATTAAATACTAAATTAATTAAATATTTAACCCTAATACAAATTAATTGATAATAATTAATTATACTCCGTAATTAATGCAGATTAGGGTTCTGTGTGGCCCGTGTCAGACGGCTCCGCGAGTCGCGGTATTCGATGCAGCAAACCCCGCGAGTCGCGGGGTTCCAGAATTCAACTGACAGGTTATTTAATATTCGACGCGTTTTTTTTTTATTTTTTTTTATTTTCTGTTTTTATATTTTCTGTTTTATATTCTAAAATTTATATATAATAAAAACTTATATTTTAAAAACTAGAATAAAAATGGAACTACTTTATAATTTTAAAAATAAAAATCTTAAAGCTAGATTTATATATATATATATATATATATATATATATATATATATATATATATATATATATATATATATATATATATATATATATATATATATATATATATATATATATATATATATATATATTTTCGGTTTTATATTTATAAAATATATTTATAAAATAAATTAAATAAAACTTATATTTTTATAAACTAAAGAAACTTTATAAAACTTAAATATTTAACAAAATCTTAAAAATACTTATATTTTTGTTTTTCTTTTTATATTTTTGAATATTTAAAACGTATTTTTATAAAAACGAATTTTAATAAAAGTAAACTAAAAATCTTTTTTTTTTTATATTAGCGTTGCTCTTTCGGTTTTTAAGCGATTCCCCGGCAGCGGCGCCAAAAATAACTTGATGTTTCGCGAGGTGTATATAAAATACTATTATATTTTTACAGGAAAAACTATTAAATACGATACATTTTTACACAAGATATTTATTTATTTATAGAATGGATATACTTAAACCTTGCTACAACACTTATAGGCAGTGTACCTAATCGTACAGTAGTGTAGTTTTTAGTACGTCCGGTTCGTTCCACAGGGAATCTTTTTAAACAAAGCTTAACGCTATATTAGTTTACTTTTATAAAAATACAAATATATATATAAGTAATATTATTGTTATAAAGGGGAGTTTTTACCGTTTAATGACCGGTTTGTCGATTTTAAAACTTTAGTCGCAGTTAAAACCAAATGTAAAATATTAAAAATAAATACAAGACTTAAATTAAAGCGTAAAGTAAATAATAATAATGAAATTGCGAATAATAAAAGTGCGATAAAATAAACTTGCGATAATTAAAAAGTACGATAATTAAAAGTGCAATTAAATACAATAACAATAAAAATGCGATAATTAGAAGTGCAATTAAATATAAAATAAAGGAAATTAAATATGAAATAAAAGAATTATGCTTATTTAAACTTCCGTAATCATGATGTTTGACGTGTTCATTTTAGTTTTATGCCCATGGGTTAATTGTCCTTTGTCCTGGATTATTTAATATGTCCATTCGGATTTGTCCATAATAGTCCATCAGTCATAAATATAAAGAGCGAAAGCCTTCGTCAAATTATTCTTATTCCCGAAGTCAAATATTCCAACTAATTGGGGATTCGAATTGTAACAAGGTTTTAATACTTTGTTTAATGAATACACCAGGTTATCGACTGCGTGTAAACCAAGGTTTTACTACTTTGTTAACAATTACACCAATTACCCTTGAATGTAATTCACCCCTGTTTCAACAAGTCTATTAACTATTAATCCAGTTCCGTGTCCGGTCAAATGAATAATTATTGGTATTTATAGATATCCCGCCCACTGTACCCAGTCAAGCGTATGTGGTTATATATAAATACGTCGAATTATAAGTTTGTATATTAAATTAACAAGGTATTGTTTAGTTAATATAAAACCCATTAATAGCCCATAGTCTAATTTCCACAAGTGTCGTTCTTTTATCCAAACCCCAATTATGGTACAAAGTCCAATTACCCAATTTTAGTAATTAGCCCAACATCATGATTACTTTGGATTAAATAAGCATAATAATAACTTAGCTACGAGACATTAAATTAAAAAGGTTGAACATAACTTACAATGATTAAAAATAGCGTAGCGTTACACGGACATAATTTCGACTTACACCCTTACAATATTCGCTAACATGCCCTTATTATTAGAATTTAAAATTAAAATTAAAATATAAATATAAATTATATATATAATACGTTTATGAGAGAAGAAGAAAAAGGATGGATTTTGCGATCAGAATTCGGTTGCTTTTATAGGGAGTTTCAGAAATTGGGGCTCCGCGACTCGCGGCCCTTTTGGCCTTCAAACTCCGCGAGTCGCGGAGTTTGTAAATACAGCTCACACAAGTTTGGCTCTTTGTTTACCGACGGTTTTATAAATAAATATAATATATTAAATAATTATAAGAATTATTTAAATATTATATTATATTTATGTGCATAGTTGACTTGTAATTTTTAGTCCGTTGCGTCGAGCGTTGAGAGTTGACTCTGGTCCCGGTTCCGGATTTTCGAACGTCCTTGCGTACAATTTAATATCTTGTACTTTGCGTTTTGAATCTTGTACTCTTGTAATTTCGAGACGTTTCTTATCAATAATTGGAACCTCTTTGATTGTATTTTGTACTTTTGAGCTTTTTGGTCGTTTGCGTTTTCAATTCGTCGAATCTGTCTTTTGTCTTCACCTTTTATTATTTAAACGAATATCACTTGTAAATAGAACAATTGCAACTAAAAGCTTGTCTTTCTTGAGGAATAATGCTATGAAATATATGTTCGTTTTTAGCATTATCAGCTATACGCATTGATATACACGGTTTGTAATTTTGGTGTGGTTATCGGGCTTTATATTTTCCCTTATATGTCGAAGCTTCATGCTTTTGTAAAGCAAGTAATGGTCCAGAATTCGTAGGTATGAAGTTTCAAATGGACCTACAGTTCTAAGCAGAAAGGAACGTAATATCATGATTTGATTTGTTAAATTACCAGAATTACTGAGGATAGAACTATCAAGAATATATTTTGCTTGATATGTTAAGAGGTTAAGTAGAATGTAAGAGTCGTGTAACATGGCAAATGATGATTATAAAGTCTATGAATCATTATCTTCCATTAAAAATTTAGCATGACTTACTATAATATAATCACGTTGGCCTGACGCCATTATATTATACTAACTCATGCTTCAATTCCCAACACTACTTCAAATCATTCAAAATTTAAACTTGAATTTTACAGAATATAGAAACTAAAACAGTTTTCTTTATGATGTAATAAAGATATCGCAAAGAGATAATAAGTTGCAGACAAGAATCGTTATGAAGATATCTTCAGAGATATAGAGCATATTTATAACGAAAGATACAATGATATCTTAGAATTTCTAAAATCGAAGGATAATGAAGAAATTCTTCTGTAAGGATTTAGAATGTGTAAGGAGATTATATGTCTTCTGTAATTTCCATCAGAAATCGAATCATCTAGATTCTTTGGGTATAGGTTTGATCCTTGTGATTTGTCCACATCTTCCTTCATGGTTTGCTCAATCCATTTTTCAGTTCTAAATCTGAACTTTTTCAGCACACTGTTCTTTATTATTAAGCTTCTGGTCATTAAGACCATCTATAGCTTTTGCTGCTTCATTAGTATTCTCAAGGTTAACGAATCTGAATCATTGGTTATAGTTCTGAGGTGTTTTCAAGAATTTGGAGTTGAAGTATTTAAGCGTAGGATGTAACTAGAAATGTTGTAAATCTCAAAAGTAATGAATGATGGTTTCGGTGGTTTGATGTGATAAGAATGCGAATGAATATAATTTACGAATGTAGTGATCTTAGGAAGATAACTCCTGCTAAAGCTTTGGATGTCCAATTGAATTTGAATGAAAATGGATGTTCTTCGGTGAACAGATACATATATCTGTGGATGTGAGTAGGATAGTTACTGACTTATTGAATTAGAATTTAAGAATGTACAATGTAACATATTAATGTGAGATATAAATATTTCTCGGGTATTACCTACCCGTTAAAATATTTTCACAATCAACAGTTTGTACAAAAGAATTTTTAATTACAATTTTTATGAAAATATACGTACATATACATTTTCCTTCAGATGTAATCATGGATTTAATGAGTTAATATAATATTAAGCTCATTTGATTTACGGTTGAAACGAGAGTATATAATCTTCAAAACTTGAGAGTACATAATCGTCGCGGAATATTTCTTTAATGAAGTTATGAATCAATACTTCATCGTTCATGGTTATTGATATACTTAGGTATCTATGGGGCGAATGATATTGATGCTTGAGGTAACAAGTGTGATGTTGAGGCGTGGAATGCTGATGTTATTCTTGGTGAAGCTGATGCTGTTGGTGGTGATGTTGATGGTGCCGATGGTACTGGTGTTGCTGTTACTGATACTGGTTCCTTCAGTGTTTGCGGTGTTGGTGATGTTGGCGGTATTGCAGGTACTGGTGGTGCTAGTTATGCTGCTGGTGTTGCTTGTGGTACTTGGGTAGTAGGTGTGAGCCTAGCTTCCAAATCGTGCACCGTTTCCTCCAGGGTTTCTACTTTACGCTCGAGTCTATGGATTTGTTCTACTCATTCCTCCGTAAGGTTTGTCAATTCTTGATATTTAGTTCGAAGTCTTTTAACTTCTTCTAATAACCCTATCTGGTTAGAATTTGGGAGTAAAGGACGAATACTGTCTTGGGCTACATCGAGTCGACCTTCGAGGCGGAAAATCCTTGCGAAAAGAGTGAAAATGGTATTGCAAACAGGTTCGCCGGTAAGCGGATCGAGTATTTCGAAGTTTGGTGGTAAGTTTGGCTCGTGATAAGGAGTACCTTCTTCATTTATCCATAGGGTGAGTATTTCGCGAACCCATCCCCATTTTCTGAAGAAATCACGGTAATTGATCGGTGGGTGTGCTCCCGTCACGCTATCTTCGGAGCTAGAAGAACTTGAGGAATTAGGTGAGAAATCCATATTATGTGTTTGGAATTAGGGTTTGATATGAAATAGTATTGAATGATATATTCGTCTCCTCGAATACGTATATATAGCAAAAAGATTTCTGTAATTTACGGAGGAAATTTAGGAAAAGTGTTAGACAAAGTCTATTGGGATAGATATGATAAGATATGATGTGTCTATACTCAATAATGGCATTATGACGTGTCGAGATTTAAAAATGATAAGTATGTAATTAGATAAACTTTTGATTAAAGACTTTCAATTCGCAATGGCCTATTCAGGTCTAGGGGCTTGAGCTATAGGATCCTTTAAATCGGTAATCCAAACCCTTTCATTCTAGAGTTTCGTAGACGCCATCCGTCAAGAAAGTTCAATGATCAAAATAACGAGAAAGCAAAGATTTTGAAAGTAATGAATATGAATAGTAGAGGTTTCAAGAATCATGATAACATTTCATGTAATACATATGTAATACACAAAACCATGATAGATGACATAGGAATGTTAAGAATTTCAATAATCATGAGTGATAGCCCTCGGTGTCTGTAATGATGATAGGGTTCATGCTAGTTATCCTAAAAGAATGAGAGAAGGAAGGTTACAAGCGTTCTAAGGAAGACGTAAGGCAAGAGGTAAAAGTATTGATGTCAAAGCTAAGGGGTATAAAATACTATTAAATTTTACAAGAAAATACTATTAAATGCGATACAATTTTACACAAGATATTTATTTATTTATAGAATGGATATACTTAAACCTTGCTACAACACTTATAGGCAGTGTACCTAATCGTACAGTAGTGTAGTTTTTAGTAAGTCCGGTTTGTTCCACAGGGAAAAAAAATCTTTAAACACAGCTTAAAAATATATTAGTTTAATTTATAAAAATACAAATATATATATAAGTAATATTATTATTATAAAGGGGGGTTTTTACCATTTAATGACCGGTTTGTCGATTTTTAAAACTTTAGTCGCAGTTAAAACAAAATGTAAAATATTAAATAAATAAAAGACTTAATTTAAAGCGTAAAATAAATAACGATAATGAAATTTCGATAAATAAAAGTGCGATAATTAAAAAGTACGATAATTAAAAGTGCAATTAAATACAATAACAATAAAATAAAGTGCGATAATTAGAAGTGCAATTAAATATAAAATAAAGGAAATTAAATATGAAATAAAAGAATTATGCTTATTTAAACTTCCGTAATCATGATGTTTGACGTGTTGATTTTAGTTTTATGCCCATGGGTTAATTGTCCTTTGTCCTGGATTATTTAATATGTCCGTCTGGTTTTTGTCCATAACCGTCCATCAGTCATAAATATAAAGTGCGAGTGTCCTCGTCAAATTATCCTTATACCCGAAGTTAAATATTTCAACTAATTGGGGACTTAAACTGTAACAAGATTTTAATACTTTGTTTAATAATTACACCAGGTTATCGACTGCGTGTAACCCAAGGTTTTAATACATTGTTAACAATTATGCCAAGTGTCCTTGTACATAATTTCACCCTTGTTTTAATAATTCTACTAGTGACTATTAATCCATTCCCGTGTCCGGTTAAATGAACGATTATTCGTACATATAAATATCCCGCCCATCGTGTCCGATTGAGTGTATATGGTTATTTATATGGACGTCCAATTGTAAATATTTATATTAAAATTAACAAACTATCATTTAGTTAAACAAATATAAAGCCCATTAATAGCCCATAGTCTAATTTCCACAAGTGTCGTTCTTTTGTCCAAACCCCAATTATGGTACAAAGCCCAATTACCCAATTTTAGTAATTAGCCCAACATCTTGATTACTTCGTTTTAAATAAGCATAATAATAACTTAGCTACGAGACATTAAATTAAAAAGGTTGAACATAACTTACAATGATTAAAAATAGCGTAGCGTTACACGGACAGAATTTCGACTTACACCCTTACAACATTCGCTAACATACCCTTATTATTAGAATTAAAATTAAAATTAAAATTAAAATTATAATATATATATATATATATATATATATATATATATATATATTACGTTTGTAAGATAGAGAGATAGGATATATTGATATTAAAAATGATCAAACTGCGTTGCCTTTTATAGGGATTTGAGTCCAGGGAATCTCCGCGACTCGTGGCCCTTTCCTTCTTCAAACTCCGCGAGTCGCGGAGTTTGTTTTTACAGCTCACCAAGCCTTGGCTCCTAGCTTGTCGACGGATTATATAAATAAATATAATATATAAATAATTTTAGTAATTATTTAAATATTATATTACATTTATGTGCATAGTTGACTTGTAATTTTTAGTCCGTTGCGTCGAGCGTTGAGAGTTGACTCTGGTCCCGGTTCCGGATTTTCAAACGTCCTTGCGTACAATTTAATATCTTGTACTTTGCGTTTTGAATCTTGTACTCTTGTAATTTTGAGACGTTTCTTATCAATAATTGGAACCTCTTTGATTGTATTTTGTACTTTTGAGCTTTTTGGTCGTTTGCGTCTTCAATTCGTCGAATCTGTCTTTTGTCTTCACCTTTTATTATTTAAACGAATATCACTTGTAAATAGAACAATTGCAACTAAAAGCTTGTCTTTCTTGAGGGATAATGCTATAAAATATATGTTCGTTTTTAGCATTATCAAATATTCCCACACTTGAGCGTTGCTTGTCCTCAAGCAATATAGTCTTGAAATACTAGAATCACTTCTTTATTCTTCACACTTTGTACATCAGTGATTTCTTTACGGCGGTATAAACAATGGTAGTAACGATGTGGTTTACAGTCCCACATGACTATAAAAATTTAGATCCTTAAGGAAATTGGATCTTTATGAAAACATTTGATCTTTTGACAATTCAATCTAGCTTTTACCCTAGATAAGTTTTCCAGAATAACCCTTCACCGGTGTTTTGGGTTTGGTGGGTTTCAGATTTGAAAATTTTAGCTCAAAACTTGTGGTTTTGTGTCACCCACTTGCTAACCTTGTATTAGGAAAGCAACACCAGTATACTTGCTCCGTATATTACCTTTCGATAAACTACCATCCGGTTGTAAAGGAAACCGATGAACAAGAAACTGTTAAGGTAATGTCTAATGACATGCATTTGATTATGGTTTATAAACGTGTCGGATGCTAGTACTATCCTTTGTAGGAGCAATAGTAAGATCATCCTATAATTTTTTCGGTCTGGCACAAGGTCCTATCTCCAACCATGCTATGCAACCACCGTTCTTACGGTTGACACCCGATTTAGTTCAGGTGTCCTAATGAATTCAAGATGAATTCCTAGGATTTTACGTTCAATGGTAATGAACGCATTGAAAAATGGGTTTTCAGAAAACAAATCGGTTTTAATTTTGATCAAAATATTTTCTCGTTCAAGCTCGAGTTTAGATATCATCGAATTCCATGAGTTTGTAATTCTCAATCTTTAAAGTCAATCTCAAGGATTGAGTAATATCAGGCTTAAAAGCTGATTTTTAATCTTTAAGGAGATTATCCTTTCTAGGGGTCTGATTCATTAGTCGTATCAAGCTAATTTGCATGTTGCCCTCCCCATTTTACGAGACAGATCCTCTCATGGTTAGGATAAGTCTGACCACATGGCGACCCTGTTTGATGCTGAGGTCCGTGGATTTCCTGCTGTTTTTAGTGATGACTTTTCTAGATTTTTCATCAACCTACAGCTGGTCTGGAAACTTCATGACCTAAATCAAGAAGCGCGTTTCTTTTTCGGAAGACTTTACTTCCTTTTAATGATGGAATTGATTCATCGTGTAGTCCATCTTTCTTACAGTAAATCGGATAAAACTGTTTAGTTTAGTCCATAGCAAAAGTATCTTCAGTTATTTGTTACAGAAATATGTGATATATATTTTGAATAACTTGGTAAAAATTTCCCACACTTGACCTTTATTTTCTTTTCTTTGCCTTTTTATTTTCCTCTATTCCATTCTTAAATGAATTCTAACATTTTGGTTTGTTTCTCAATTTATGTCCTTTCCGAGGTAACAATAATTTCGGTGTTAACAACTAGTTTTATCGTTCATAAATATGTATAAACATGATTTTGAGTTCATTTAATTGAAAATTTTGAAAAATTTTACTAGAATTGGGTAGTCAGTATATAAGACCTGGGCTGTTCTTTATTATCAGAGAGCACTAGATTCTAATACAACTACTGCTTTACTAGTATTTCTAATGGTAACCAAGTGTATAAAGTAAAAAATTTTAAAATTCTGAAAGAATTTAACCTCTTTCCACACTTAAGATCTTGCAATGCCCTCATTTGCAAGAAATCAGTAACAATTTTAAATTATTGAGGGTGATTAGCGTAGAAAAATGATTAAATTTTACCAAAGTTTCCAAACATATTGGCGTTTGTTTGCTGAATGATAAATGGTGCATATCATTTGTTCATTCCGTCTTGTTGTTACATCACATTTATTTTTCATCTTGTCGTCAAAATTAGTTGCTTTTGCTGAACTTAATTCCAGTCTTTGAAAATGCGTTGTTTTACCCTGTTGTGTACATAAGATAAACTGCAAACATATATACATATTTTTGAAGTTTGGTATATTACCCCACATTCAAAAATTATTAAAATCTAATAATAAAAGTTAGAAAATTATAAAAACTATTACAGTATTAACATAAGTATTAAATGTATCAACATTACAAATAATAAAATAAATAAAACTAAGTAGACTAGGGATGATACTGATACCAGTAGGGGTTCCATGCATAACTGTATGTGTTATAGAATGCTTCGATTGGGTTATACGTAGGATACGGTGGTTGGATCTCTATAGACCAGGGAGGAAATACGGGCGATGGAGTAGGAATATAGTTTCTACCTACATGTTGGCAATGAGCTATGATTTGGTTTTGATGAACTTGCCAATCTTCAAATGCTCTATGTCTAGCATTTTCATACTCTTGTGAAGCTATAAACCTTTGCATTTCTGTCATTTCATTTCCCCCTCCCACATTACCTGGCTGTTGGTTTCTCTCAACCTGTGGATGTCTACCATTATATCGTACTGCGGCGTTATTTCGCCTCTTCAAAACTTTAGCACCATGGTATACATTTAAACCAATTGTATTGTGTGGTTCTGATTCTTCGATTAATAATCCCCCCCCCCCCCCCGACTTATATCCACATTGAGATACTCAGCAATTAATGTAATAAATATACCACCTCCTATTATGCTATGCGGTCTCATCCCCCTAACCATAGCTGATAAATAATAACTCACACAATAAGGTATACTTACAGCGCTTTGTGGGTCTCGAATATACATGTGGTAAAACAAATCATGTTCATTTACCTTTTCCTTATTCTTACCTCGTTGTGTAATCGAATTAGCTAAAAACCTATGAATTACTCTTAACTCTGCTCTATCTATATCCAAATAAGAGTAATTTCCCCCTTTAAATCAGTGATGGCTAGTCATTTGACTCCATACACCATGCGTATCAAAATTTTCATCAATTTTCCTACCGTTCAATATCAACCCTCTACAATCGGCAGATGCTAACTCCTCAGGCGTATATATACGTAAGGCCTGAGCCATGTCTAGTAAAGACATGTGGCGCATCGAACCTCCTAACAAAAATCTAATAAAAGATCGATCGGTTAAACTAGCTACCCGATCATTTATTTATATACTACACAATAATTCTTCACACCATACTTTATATACAGGCCTACGCATGTTGAATAAACGTACCCAATCGTTAAAAGTAGAATTACCATACCTCTGTGTAAGTAATTCTCTAGTTGGCCCGGCCAATTCTACAGCTTCTAACGGTTCCCATTCTATTACCCTAGGTACTTCAACAGCTTTAGAATGAAGAGTATGCAAGCCTCTTTGGTATTTTGGATAATCTATCCAAAGTCTATCAAATCTCAAGTTCGGGTGCAAATCTTCCAAGTGCATATCTGAAAATGTCATAACTGAATGAGGTATATCTTGTTTATAATAGCTATCAACATCCTGTTGTTCCGCATTCTCAGGAGGAGCATTGCGAGCTTGGGATGAAGATTCACCCCTTTCAGTCTGCAAAACACATCAAACACAATTTTTGTGCATCCAAATATGCATTAGTGTCAGCAAAATCATCAATCAAAATAATTACAATAACATGTCCAATATATATCAAACTTATGCTCATTTTCATAGTTTTATCAAATCTACACTTTTTCAAATAAGCATATACGAAAATGTTCGCCAAGTTCATAAGCATTCAACTCAAATAACATGTCAAAATAATCATTACTAGCAATTAAACAAGTTTCAAATTGCATTATCTCTCAAAAATCAAGTTCATGAATTTTAGACTTGAAAAAGTCCACTTTAATTCTCAAAAATCATGTTTAGGCTCAAAGTTTGGATCATTTAACTACCTAAACATGTTACACTACTTAATTTAGCAATAATTCATGACAAAAATCGGCCATAACCTGTTTATATCAAAAAGCCCCAAATTTGCTCAAGAACACAAACTCTAGATTACTCAAAATTTGAAGTTTAAGGCTTCTAATCATGTTAAATAGCATCAATCTAGGTTATACAAGCATAATACATAAACAATTTAAGCATAATTACACTAAAAAGCATCAAAATTGAATTGGGTATAAAATTGCTCAAGAACACTAATTTTTGGATTAAATGGTGTTTAGGTGTAGAAATTTACCGTTTTTCTTGAGTAATTCCTTGATAGCATCCTTCTCAACATGATTTTAGTAAAAAATTTGATGAAAAATGGTGAAAATTGCGAATTTGAGATGTGTTTTTCGGGTATTTTTGCAGTTTTTGTGAATGGTAGTGTGAAACTGATCTGTTTCCAGCGTTTTTATTTTTTTTTCTGAATTTTGGTCTCTCCGCAACTTGCGGTGTTTGACCCTTACAAACTCCGCGAGTCGCGGCCTTTTTTTTTTTGTGTAAACCTTAACTTATAAAACAAATATAAAATAAATTTAAAATTTTATTTTCCTTTGGTTTAGGACGAGGTCGTTTCGGATCGATGTCCTAGTCCGTCCTTCGACAAAATTTTAAAATTTGTCTTTTTGTAGCGATTGTTTTAAAGGCTAAGATTTTTGGGTTTTTTTTTTATGTTTTTGGCATACTTTAATTCAATAAGATTAAAAATAATGATAATAAAAGTTCTCGTCCCTCCCTCGGGTAAAGCAATTTCGGTTCAACGACCTAGTCTTCAACTTACGACGAATTTTTAAAAATCATATTTTTAACTTAGCGAAATAAAGTAAATTTTTGTTTTTAAATTCACACCAAACTTAGATTTAAAATGCATAAAATTAAAAATTCACACCAAACTTAATTAAAAATTCATATTATAAATTCACACCAAACTTATATTATATTTTTTTATTTTTATACATACAAACTTATATTAAAAATATTAATTTTTTCAAATATTTACAATTTTAAATATATTAATTTAAAAAGTTTACAATATTATTTTAATATTAATTTATTAATTTTAAAAACATGGTAAAAATAAAATTAAAAATCTTTTTGGCTTTTTATCCCACTTTAATCAATCAAATATTATCAAAAATATGCGCCCCTCTTTTCGGTAAAGTAATTTCGGTTCAATGACCTAATTTAACTCATGACGAATTTTTGAAATATTTTGGTTTGATTGATTAAAGATATTTATACCTTAAGAATAAACGTTAAATTTCGCAGTGATGTAATAAATTTTTGAATGATATCAATAATTTCGATCGCCAAACCTAATTTCATCGAATACCAATTTAATACTTTATAGCGAACAAATTAGCGTTTATTATCAAAAGGTTAAAAATGAAAATAAAAAATAAAAACTGTACAGACTTACCTGTGAGATAGTATTCTTAGTGATACGATCTATCTCACTCATAAGATAGTCGGTTTAATTGGTTTTCCATAGCTACATAGGCGTAACCTCGAGCATTCAGTGTTTTTTTCTTCTAAACATATGAACGGTCCATCTCTCCATAAAGTAACAAATTCGGTGTTTGAATAAGTTTGATTATTTGAACATTTACCTCCATGTGACCATTTTCCGCATTTGTGACATCTTTCAAGGTGTCGTGCTCTTCTTTTTGCTGCGGATTTTGATTTTCCTTTACCAAATTGTAACTTATTATCTTCGCATCTGGATTCTTTTCTTACTCCGTCCAATCTTTCTCTGATTACTGATACTAGTTCACTCGGAAGTGTGTCATTATTACGTTTAGTGATCAAAGCGTGTAGCATTAGACCATGGTTTTGTTCACAGGAAGTCTTCATTTCGTAAAAACCTAAAAAAAATAAAAATTCAGAATGGGGGGAGAAGACTAGTTCTTTAGGGTCTGCTAGGGAAAGACCATTCGGGTTCCATTTTCGAGAACTACACGAAAACAGAAAATCTAACTCTAACAGAAATACATATTATCCTTTAAAGACTTGATTCTCCCCACACTTAGTTAGCTGTGGTATCGAAATTGTTATTAACTTCGTTTTCGACTTCCATTGGACTATCTATGTAATGTTTAACTCTGTGACCATTAACTTTAAATTCAATTCCATTTGAATTTATTAATTCTATCGTTCCGTATGGGAAAACTCTTTTGACTATGAATGGTCCAGACCATCTTGATTTCAATTTTCCAGGAAATAGCTTGAATCATGAATTGAAACGAAGAACTCTATCTCCTTCTTTAAATTCTTTTGAACTTCTGATTCTTTTATCATGTCATTTCTTCGTTCTTTCTTTATAGATTAACGAATTTTCCTATGCTTCATGTCTTAATTCTTCTAATTCGTTTAGTTGACTTAACCCGTAGACGTCCAGCTTCATGTAAATCAAGATTACATGTCTTCAAAGCCCAAAATGCTTTGTGTTCAATTTCTACTGGAAGATGACATGCTTTTCCATAAACGAGTCTGAAAGGTGTGGTTCCAATTGAAGTTTTGTAGGCTGTTCTAAAAGCCCAAAGTGCATCCTCCAATTTTATGGACCATTCCTTCGGATTTGATCCTACGGTTTTCTCTAGAATACGTTTTAATGCTCGGTTGGTATTTTCAACTTGTCCACTTGTCTGTGGATGATATGCAGTGGAGATTTTATGAGTTACTCCATATCTTTTGAGAACTTTCTCAAGTTGATTATTACAAAAATGAGTTCCCCGATCACTTATTAAAGCTTTCGGTGTTCCAAACCTTGCAAAAAGACGTTTTAAAAAGTTGACTACAACTCGTGCATCGTTAGTTGGGAGAGCTTGTGCTTCCGCCCATTTAGATACATAATCAATGGCTACGAGAATGTAGAGATTATTATGAGATTTTGGAAATGGACCCATAAAGTCAATACCCCAAATGTCAAATACTTCACATACTTGAATGACATTTTGTGGCATTTCATCACGTTGACTTATTTTTCCGGCCTTTTGACAAGCATCACAGGATTTGCAAAGAAGGTGTGTGTCTTTGTAAATTGTAGGCCAATAGAATTCAGCATCATAAACTTTTCTTGCTGTGAGTTGAGGCCCATAATGCCCTCCTGTTGGTCCTGTGTGACAATGGTTTAAGATTTTACTAGCTTCATCTCCGAATACACATCGGTGTATTATTCCATCTGGACAACTTTTAAACAAATGTGGATCTTCCCAGAAATAGTGTTTTATATCACTAAAGAATTTCTTTCGTTTTTGGTACGACAATCCTTTTTCAATGAATCCACATACTAAGTAGTTTGCATAGTCTGCAAACCATGGAATTTCATTATAATCTATCTTCAATAGATATTCATCAGGAAAGTTGTCTTGTATGGCCGATTCATTTAGAACTTCTAATTCGGGATTTTCACGACGAGAAAGATGATCGGCGGCGAGATTTTCTGCTCCTCTTTTATCTCGGATTTCAATATCGAACTCTTGTAAGAGTAAGATCCAACGGATTAATCTTGGTTTGGCATCTTGTTTCGAAAATAGGTATCTAAGAGCAGAATGGTCGGTATAGACCACCGTTTTTGCTAGAACGAGATATGAACGAAATTTGTCAAAAGCAAAGACAATAGCAAGGAGTTCTTTTTCAGTAGTTGTGTAATTTGTTTGTGCTCCTTGTAATGTCTTACTAGCATAATATATAGGTTGAAATCGTTTTTCAATCCTTTGTCCTAAAACGGCTCCCATTGCAAAATCACTTGCATCGCACATAAGTTCAAACGGTAGATTCCAATTTGGTGTTATCATGATCGGCGCATTAGTGAGTTTCTCTTTAAGAATATTAAAAGATTTGATACATTCATCTGAAAAGATGAATGGAGCATCCTTTTCTAGGAGTTTATTCATAGGAGTGGCAATTTTAGAAAAATCTTTTATGAAACGTCGGTAAAAACCGGCATGTCCTAGAAAACTCCTAACTCCTCTAACATTGGTGGGATGTGGAAGTTTAGCAATTACATCTACTTTAGCTCTATCCACTTTTAACGACCGGTCCTAATCCTCCCGGACGTAGTCTTCAACAGTTGGTCCCATTACGATGATCGACTCCAAATTATATCTTTAACATGAGCAAATGCACAGCGGATGACTTAAATCGTACCTGAGAATAACATGCTTTAAATTGTCAACATAAAGTTGGTGAGATATATAGGTTTAATGCTAGCAGCGTTATAAATATAGACCACAAGATTTCATATGTAAACATTTTAATAAAAATATTCTAAGTTGTTGAGCACTTGGTAACCATACTTAACATTTAATCAACGTCGCATATTCCCTTTATTATGAAATCTCACTACACTGTACCAAGTGTAGTCACGAAACGAAGTACTGTGCAACCGTTGATTACTGGTCGTCCAGTCCGGTTGGGGTTGTCAGGCCCGATAGATCTATCAACAGGATTCGCGTTTACAATACCGCTGTAAATAGTAGTTACCAAGCTACAGGGAAGTATGCCAGTGGTACAACTCAACGTAGAATATATTTTTCAGTTACTTGTGTCCATATCGTAAAACATAAAATACATGTATTCTCATCCCGAAATATTTAGAGTTTAAAAGTGGGACTATATACTCACCTAATGTATTTTGTAGTAAAAATACATATAACATCATTGAACAATGCAGGGTTGGCCTCGGATTCACGAACCTATATTAGTTATATATATTAAAATATATTATCGTACCCGAACAAGTTTATATATATTATTTCAATTGTTATATATATTTCTATATATATATATATATATATATATATATATATATATATATATATATATATATTTTATATAAGTGTTTATTTGATTAAATGATATTACTAATGATAATGAATAAAGAGTTGTGTTATTGTAATAATATTGGTAATGATACTCCTTAAATTAATAATAATTTGTAATATTCTTAATAATAATAATGATACTAAAATAATATTGATAAAATAAATGATAATTTTGTTTAAAATGTAAATTTAATAAAAAGATATTTATTTTTTTTTTTTTAAAAAATGATAATGATTAGAATGATAATTTGTAAAAATAATGATAATAGTACTAATATTGTGATTTTGATTATAATGATACTACTATTATTAACCTTAATGATGTTACTAATAATAATGATAATAATAACTAATGATAATAATAATAACAATAAAGATAATAATTTTAATTATATTAAAGGTATTATTATTAGTTCACATAATATTAGCAATGATGATGATATTAGTAATAATAATATTAGATAATAATAATAAACATTGTTATACCTCAAAATAATAGGTTTTCTAAAAAAAAGCCACTGCTGGGGATTGAACCCGCGACCTCTCTGTCACCAGACACAACACCTTGCCATTCCTCCAGTTCATTATTTCTGATTTAGTCTCTAATTAAAATTTTATAACCCGTTTTTCACAGTTCCTTTTTCTTCTTCAAATCAGTTTAATCAGAGTTTAGTACCCAAATCGACAAAGCTTTATGATGGAACAGAAGTATCAAATTTTAAGTTTAGATTAAAACGAAAGATAAATAATAATAAAAAAAAAAATTTACACAGCCTTTGTTGCTGTTACTGTTCGACGCCAAAAAGGAAGAAGAAGAAGAATTGGGTTTCGATTTTTATAAGGTTTTAACCAAACTTCATAACACAAAATATGTTGCAAATCACTTCTATAAACCATAAAAATTATCAATTTAACTCAATTCGAAACGGAGTACGCAAATTTGACTGAAGAACAATTGTTGACTTTTAAAATCCTAAACTTTGACCTCGAAATTCTTGATTGATATAACAAATTGAGATTTAAAAATTTGCAGATAGTTAGAGTACGAGATTCCTAACAATCCTGCATTTATAGTTTTTGAAATAAAAATCAAATTCGAGTTTTTTGCAATAAAGTAGAAATACAGAGGTACGAACATAAAAAAAAAATATATCAGTTTTATTTCATCCCTTTCCCCAAATGATATGAACCGAGGTTTGTTTTATAGACTAGTTTGCCCGACAATTTCTCACGAGTATATAGGAAGAAGAAGAAAATAACAAAACAGATAAAACAAAAAAAAATATGTACATTCGCGATATATATAAATCTGTGTATTTGATTTTTCAATAAAATATATAAATATAAATAATAATACATTCATTAATAATTCTATTAATAACAATTAAAAATAATACAGGATGATTTAGAAACTGATTCGTACCCTTTTCTATTTTTTTTTTAAATCGTAAATATCGATTAATAATTATATATAGTATTATTAATAATAACCATATTAATAATAATATTAATAATAATAATGATAATAATAATAATATTAATAACAAAACTAGTAATAATGATAATTAATTAGAGAAAATAATAATGATATTAAGGTCATAGTAATACTAATAATGGTAACATTCATCTTTAATTGTAATGTGAGTAATAATTTTAATAACTATATTGTTTCTTGTAACTACTTCTGATATGTTGATGTTACAATTTTATTAGTTATGTTATGTTTGCTAATTGTATAATATTTAATTGCATATTTACACACTTTATATATTACAATATATATTTATTTATATATATAGAATCATATATATGTATAAATATATATATATATATATATCTATATATATATATATATATATATATATATATATATATTTCAATTACTACATATTTAATTGTGCTTTAAGTTTTCTTTCATAATATCAAATCACATAATAGTTTATTAGTCTATTTAATTTATTTCATAATTATTTACATGTATAGTTATTTATGTAAATATAAACATTTCTATTTACGATTAAAGGTTCGTGAATCGTCGAGATTGGTCTAAGGGTAATTAATTACATAAATATAGATTTCAAGACTTTCTAGACTCAACATTAGGGTTTTTGCTTATCGTATCGGAAACATATAGAGATTAGGGTTTAAATTTGGTCGAAAATTTCCGGGTCGTTACAGTACCTACCCGTTAAAGAAATTTCGTCCCCGAAATTTGGTAGAGTTTATCATAAATAACAATAGGAATGTTTTCATGACGAATATGAGGTAATAATAGAGTTTTATCATTATTGAGAGATATAGATAAAACGATTTGATCATGTGAAGCGCACGAGTGAAGCTATCACAAAAGAGGGAAATGAGTAAATATGGAATTGTTTTAACCGATGACGTGATTAGGATTGATTTCCGGATTTTAAGGGATTTAGGGAAAATCTTACGTAATAAGATTTGGCTCTCCGGCGATCAGGATCTTCTTTGATTTAATGTGGCAATCTGTTTCGATCTCTCTATCGGATATTTTTCTATAAATTCACCCCTTCGTTTCCTTATTTTCCTCAACTCACATCTTCTACTCTTTCTCCTTAATTCCTATTTTAAGACATTTGTCAATATGCTTCATCCCATTCTGATCCTTGATATACTCTTAATTTTCACATCCGTCATTCTTCTTTTTCATCTACCACCAGAAGAATCTATTTACTTCTACTATACCCTTGTGTTTATAGTGTTTCTAATTCTCCCGTGTCTTTATATCACTATCTGCATCGATATACACGGTTTGTAAATTCTGGGTGGTGGTTGGGTTTTATATCTTCCTTTATACTTTGATGCTCCTGCTTCTGTCTTCTATAATCATTGTCATCCACAGTTAATATCTCCTGCTATTTGCTGTGATTTTTACCCCAATTTCTATTGCGGGGCTTTGTCCCTTCATTTCTTCTTTCCGTCCTCGAGTTAAGCGAGCAATAGTCCGGAATTCGTAGGTATGAAATTTGGAATGAACATAGCTAATGTTCTTAGAAAGAAATGGTAATGGAATAGTTTCGAATTGTCGAATTACCAGAATATTCTGGAAAGATAGAATTATCAAGGTGATATGTTCCTAATGTGTTTGGAGATTGGATAGAATGTAAGAGCCGTGTAACATAGCACATGATGGTGGTACTGTGAATCATCACATTCCATTAGAAACTCAACATGACTTACTGTAATATAATGAAGTTGATCAAGTTTCATTATATTATACTAATTCATGCATCAGTTCCCAACACTGCTTCAGAACATTCCTATTTTAAACTCGAAGGTTTTAGAATTTAGAAACTAACACATTTTCTTTTATATTGTAACGTAGGTATTACGGAGGAATAAATGATTTCAGATAAGGATAATTGTGAAAGTATCTTCAGAAATATTGAGGATATTTATAATGAAAGATATGATAATATCTTGGAATTTCTAATGTCGAAGGATGATGATGAAGATTGACCCGTAAGGGTTTAGATTCAGAAGCAAGGTGTTTGCTACAGAATCGTTATGATTCTTTATGTACAAGTTTAGTCCTTGAAATTTGTTCAGAGTCTCCTTCACGGTTTGCTCAATCCGGTTTTTAGTACCAAATTTTCTATCGAGCGTTCCTAACACTTCCTTCTTTTATCATCAACTTTTGGTCATTAAGACCATCTACAACCTGCTGCTTCGTCAGCATTTTCAAAGTTATCGGATCTGGGTCATCGGTTATCAAACCAAGATGGTTTCAGGAGAATTGTATTTTTAGATGATTAAACGCTGATGGTAATATGATGGGATATAAAAGGTTCTCCGGTAATAATGGCGAAAGAACAACGTATATATATCGAGGTTATACTAAGAGTAATCTTACTGAGAAGTCGAAGTGGAGCTGTGACAAAATTGACTACTTTGGAGAGGAACTGCAAAGTTATTTTTGATAATAACAGCGCCAAAGGAGCTAACACAGATATGGGTTAAACGTTTACTCAGTTTTCGAGAGTTTTCAGGTGCATAAATATTTTCTTCCGTAGATGAAGTGCGGTTGGTTCAACTTCTCGATCGAGGTGTTTTCAAGAATCATGAAAGGTTTGAACACGAATTGTAATTGTCGAGGTACAAATGAGGTTTAGAATGAAATCAAGTGGCAAGCTTGAAGAATTGTTTAGTTTCATATGTTATAATCAACATTTTAATTCATTTTAATTGTCCAAAGTTAGCAGTTCAATAGTCCGATAGTCCAATAGTCCAATGAATTCATATATAAATTAAATATATAATATTCGAATTAATTAATACGTATCGTGACCCGTGTACCGGTCTCAGTGTCGATCACAACTCAAAGTATATATATATTTTGGAATCCACCTCAACCCTGTATAGCCAACTATAGAGTGTCTATGGTCATTCTGAAATATATATATAGATGGGTCGATATGATAGGTCGAAACCTTGTATACGTGTCCCGTTATTTAAAGTGCGTAAAATAAATAAATATATATCATGACCCATTATACAACGTGTTGTCTCAGAATTAATCCGACGTATTGTTGTACATGTGTCCCGATGGTATGTAAAGTGCAGAAATTAAATAACAATAAATAAAATTGCAAGAATGTAAATTGCGATAAATTAAATGTTAATCAGTTAGCTGGGAACAGTTAGCTAGGAACAGTTAGCGTGGAATCTTAACAATATTTCAATTAGTTAATCCGTTTGTTTCTAACAAGTTTTATTATATCCAATGTTTTCTCCGTTATGCCACTTGTTGGATTCTGGTAGGTAAAATTCCAAATATGAAATTTGAATGGAAATGGTTATTCTGTGGTGAACAGATACGTGTATCGGTGGTTGTAAATAGGATAGTAAATGATCGTTGCATCGGGCTCGAAGAATGTACAGTATAACTTATTAATGTGAAATCTAAATATTCCTCCGGTACTACCTACCCGTTAAAATATTTTCATCATTAATAGTTTGTACGAAAGAAATTTTTAATTATAATCTTTATGAAAATATACTTGCATATATATTTTCTTCGGATGTAATCATGGATCTAATGAGTCAATAAAATATTAAACTCATTTGATTTATCATTAGTACTAGATTACATAATCTCTAAAACATTAAAGATTACATAATTGCCATGTCGAACGAAGATAAATGAGGTAAAACGTTACGTAAAACGAAGGTAATCGATGTAGAACGATATGTAGAACGAAAATCATACTCGAAGTATAGATGAGGTTTTTGAGGTATATGATGTGGATATCCGAGATACTGATTATGATGTTGAGGTTTATGACGCAGTTGTGGTTGGGGTGATAAGGGTATTGTCGGCGTTGATGATGATGATACGGATTATGCTGCTGGTGCTGCTGCTGGTGTTTGTAACCTCCGCACCAGATTCTCCAAAGCCATTACTCGAGCACGTAGTTCGTTAACTTCTTATATTATGTCGGAATGATTGACGATTGAAACAAGCGGTTGAGTAAGATTCGAAATATAGGATAATATATAATCGTAACGGGATACTCTAGAAGTGAGAGGGTAAATGGTTTCTCGAACAGGTTCGCCGGTAAGTGCTTTCAGGTTCATCGCCAAAAGGGCAATTTGAGAAGGATCTTTGATGTGAAATGATTTTCGAATATAGGATGATATTCTAACTTCATAGAATATCTATAATACTAAAGATTTCGTAGCCTACAGAGGAACTTACGGCATATGACAAGCAAGTCTACAGATGCGCTAAGATATGAATTTTTGTCTATACACTATCGATGCACTAAATGCAGTAAGACGTGTCTAGACTAAAGAATGATAAGCAGGCAATTCCCTAAGGATGATAAGCAGATGGTTTCCGGCTAGAAATGATAAGCAAAACTTTGACAGGTAGACACGGTCAAAGTCCAGACTCACTAATGTATCCTAACAACTACCAGTTAGACACACTAATGCAAGGCCTGGTTCGCTAAGACCAACGCTCTGATACCAACTTTAACGACCGGTCCTAATCCTCCCGGACGTAGTCTTCAACAGTTGGTCCCATTACGATGATCGACTCCAAATTATATCTTTAACATGAGCAAATGCACAGCGGATGACTTAAATCGTACCTGAGAATAACATGCTTTAAATTGTCAACATAAAGTTGGTGAGATATATAGGTTTAATGCTAGCAGCGTTATAAATATAGACCACAAGATTTCATATGTAAACATTTTAATAAAAATATTCTAAGTTGTTGAGCACTTGGTAACCATACTTAACATTTAATCAACGTCGCATATTCCCTTTATTATGAAATCTCACTACACTGTACCAAGTGTAGTCACGAAACGAAGTACTGTGCAACCGTTGATTACTGGTCGTCCAGTCCGGTTGGGGTTGTCAGGCCCGATAGATCTATCAACAGGATTCGCGTTTACAATACCGCTGTAAATAGTAGTTACCAAGCTACAGGGAAGTATGCCAGTGGTACAACTCAACGTAGAATATATTTTTCAGTTACTTGTGTCCATATCGTAAAACATAAAATACATGTATTCTCATCCCGAAATATTTAGAGTTTAAAAGTGGGACTATATACTCACCTAATGTATTTTGTAGTAAAAATACATATAACATCATTGAACAATGCAGGGTTGGCCTCGGATTCACGAACCTATATTAGTTATATATATTAAAATATATTATCGTACCCGAACAAGTTTATATATATTATTTCAATTGTTATATATATTTCTATATATATATATATATATATATATATATATATATATATATATATATATATATATATATATATATATATATATATTTTATATAAGTGTTTATTTGATTAAATGATATTACTAATGATAATGAATAAAGAGTTGTGTTATTGTAATAATATTGGTAATGATACTCCTTAAATTAATAATAATTTGTAATATTCTTAATAATAATAATGATACTAAAATAATATTGATAAAATAAATGATAATTTTGTTTAAAATGTAAATTTAATAAAAAGATATTTATTTTTTTTTAAAAAAAAATGATAATGATTAGAATGATAATTTGTAAAAATAATGATAATAGTACTAATATTGTGATTTTGATTATAATGATACTACTATTATTAACCTTAATGATGTTACTAATAATAATGATAATAATAACTAATGATAATAATAATAACAATAAAGATAATAATTTTAATTATATTAAAGGTATTATTATTAGTTCACATAATATTAGTAATGATGATGATATTAGTAATAATAATATTAGATAATAATAATAAACATTGTTATACCTCAAAATAATAGGTTTTCTAAAAAAAACGCCACTGCTGGGGATTGAACCCGCGACCTCTCTGTCACCAGACACAACACCTTGCCATTCCTCCAGTTCATTATTCCTGATTTAGTCTCTAATTAAAATTTTATAACCCGTTTTTCACAGTTCCTTTTTCTTCTTCAAATCAGTTTAATCAGAGTTTAGTACCCAAATCGACAAAGCTTTATGATGGAACAGAAGTATCAAATTTTAAGTTTAGATTAAAACGAAAGATAAATAATAATAAAAAAAATAAAAATTACACAGCCTTTGTTGCTGTTACTGTTCGACGCCAAAAAGGAAGAAGAAGAAGAATTGGGTTTCGATTTTTATAAGGTTTTAACCAAACTTCATAACACGAAATATGTTGCAAATCACTTCTATAAACCATAAAAATTATCAATTTAACTCAATTCGAAACAGAGTACGCAAATTTGACTGAAGAACAATTGTTGACTTTTAAAATCCTAAACTTTGACCTCGAAATTCTTGATTGATATAACAAATTGAGATTTAAAAATTTGCAGATAGTTAGAGTACGAGATTCCTAACAATCCTGCATTTATAGTTTTTGAAATAAAAATCAAATTCGAGTTTTTGCAATAAAGTAGAAATACAGAGGTACGAACATAAAAAAAATATATATCAGTTTTATTTCATCCCTTTCCCCAAATGATATGAACCGAGGTTTGTTTTATAGACTAGTTTGCCCGACAATTTCTCACGAGTATATAGGAAGAAGAAGAAAATAACAAAACAGATAAAACAAAAAAAAAATATGTACATACGCGATATATATAAATCTGTGTATTTGATTTTTCAATAAAATATATAAATATAAATAATAATACATTCATTAATAATTCTATTAATAATAATTAAAAATAATACAGGATGATTTAGAAAATGATTCGTACCCTTTTCTATTTTTTTTAAATCGTAAATATCGATTAATAATTATATATAGTATTATTAATAATAACCATATTAATAATAATATTAATAATAATAATGATAATAATAATAACATTAATAACAAAACTAGTAATAATGATAATTAATTAGAGAAAATAATAATGATATTAAGGTCATAGTAATACTAATAATGGTAACATTCATCTTTAATTGTAATGTGAGTAATAATTTTAATAACTATATTGTTTCTTGTAACTACTTCTGATATGTTGATGTTACAATTTTATTAGTTATGTTATGTTTGCTAATTGTATAATATTTAATTGCATATTTACACACTTTATATATTACAATATATATTTATTTATATATATAGAATCATATATATGTATATATATCTATATATATATATATATATATATATATATATATATATATATATATATATATATATATATATATATATATATATATTTCAATTACTACATATTTAATTGTGCTTTAAGTTTTCTTTCATAATATCAAATCACATAATAGTTTATTAGTCTATTTAATTTATTTCATAATTATTTACATGTATAGTTATTTATGTAAATATAAACATTTCTATTTACGATTAAAGGTTCGTGAATCGTCGAGATTGGTCTAAGGGTAATTAATTACATAAATATAGATTTCAAGACTTTCTAGACTCAACATTAGGGTTTTTGCTTATCGTATCGGAAACATATAGAGATTAGGGTTTAAATTTAGTCGGAAATTTCCGGGTCGTTACACCACTTCAATTCCTTCTTTTGAAATTTTATGACCAAGAACGATGCCTTCTTTAACCATGAAATGGCATTTCTCCCAATTAAGAACTAGATTTGATTGTTCACATCTAATAAGCATTCGTTCAAGATTAGCTAGACATGATTCAAATGTATCACCGAAGACTGAAAAGTCATCCATGAAAACTTCCATGCATTCTTCTATCATGTCGTGAAAAATCGCCATCATGCACCTTTGAAAGGTTGCAGGGGCGTTGCAAAGTCCAAATGGCATGCGTTTGTAAGCAAAAGTACCATAAGGGCACGTGAACGTGGTTTTCTCTTGATCTTCGGGTGCTATTGGAATTTGAAAATATCCATAAAAACCATCAAGAAAACAATAGTAACTATTTCCGGCTAATCTTTCCAACATTTGATCAATAAAAGGTAAGGGAAAGTGATCTTTTCTGGTGGCGTCATTTAATTTTCTATAATCAATACACACACGCCATCCTGTTACAGTCCTAGTAGAAATAAGCTCATTTTTCTCATTTGTGATGACAGTCATGCCACCCTTCTTAGGCACGCATTGAAATGGGCTTACCCATGGACTATCAGAAATCGGATAAATTAAACCTGCATCTAGCAGTTTAATAATTTCTTTTTTAACAACATCTTGCATATTAGGATTTAGTCTTCGTTGGCGTTGCACATACGTTTTATGACCTTCTTCCATAAGAATTTTATGTGTGCAATACGAAGGACTTATTCCTTTAATATCATGAATCTTCCATGCAATGGCTGGTTTATGAGCTTTCAACACAGAAATGAGTTGTGATTTCTCATTTTCAGTAAGAGAAGACGATATTATTACAGGTAATTCAGATTCACCATGTAAATAAGCGTATTCCAAATGGTTTGGAAGTGGACTCTAATGTCGGAGGTTCTTCTATCGATGATTTATATCGATATCTGTCTTCTTCTTTTAGCATTTGAATCTCTTCTGTTGTTGGTTCATATCCATTAGCTATTAGTGTAGCTAACATTTTAGCTTCATCAATTGGTTCAGTTCCTTCTCCTAAAGAACATTCTCCCGTTCCTTGTAATTCTGGAAATTCTTCTAACAATTCTGCATGTGAATCTATAGTTTGAATATAATAGCATGTATCATCTGCAGATTGCGGTTGTTGCATTGCTCTATCAACTGAAAAGGTAACACTCTCGTCCTCTATACTTAGGGTCAGTTTCTTACCAAACACGTCTATCATTGCTTTAGCCGTGTTTAAGAATGATCTTCCTAATATGAGAGGAACTTGAGAATCTTCTTCCATGTCCAGAACAACAAAATCTACTGGAAATACTAAAGTACCAACTTTAACTAGCATGTTCTCCATTATCCCTCTAGGATATTTTATTGATCTATCGGCTAGTTGTATACTTATTCTTGTTGGTTTCAATTCTCCAAGGTCTAGTTTAGCGTATAGTGAATACGGCATTAAATTTATACTAGCACCTAAGTCTGCCAATGCTTCTATTGAACTAAGACTACCCAGAAAACATGCAATTGTGAAACTTCCTGGATCAAATAATTTTTCTGGTATCTTATTCAACAACACTGCTGAACAATTAGCATTCATAGTAACAGCCGAGAGTTCTTCCATTTTCTTTCTATTTGTGATTAGATCTTTCAGAAATTTAGCATATCTAGGCATTCCTGAAATCACATCAATGAAAGGAAGATTTACATTTATCTGTTTAAACATATCCAAGAATTTGGATTGCTCGGCTTCAAGTTTCTCTTTTTTCATTTTACTTGGGTAAGGAAGTGGTGGTTGGTATGGTTTAACATAAGGTTTAGCCTTAACTATGTTATCTTCATTAACCTTTTCAACTACCGGTTCTTTTTCCTTATCTTGCTCAGGTTGTGGTTCTTGTGAGTAGGAATAGCTTCATCAGAAGTTACAGGTATTTCAGGTGGTTTAAGTGTTGTACCACTTCTTATGGTAATTGCTTTAGCTGTTTCATTTCGGGGGTTAGCATTTGTATCACTAGGTAAACTTTCCAGTTTTCTTTCACCTATTAACCTTGCTAGGTTACTTACTTCTTGTTCCAAGTTTTGAATAGAAGCTTGTTGATTTCTAAATGCTTGAGCATTTTGTTCATTCGTTTGTTTCTGAGATGTGAAAAACTGCGTTTGAGTTTCAACTAGCTTTATCATCATATCTTCTAAATTCGGCTTTTTATCATCGGTTTGTGGTGGTTTGTTTTGAAAATTAGGTCTTTGCTGATTGTAAGTATTATTGGATACTTGTTGATTACTAGGACCTTGTTGGTTGTTGTATGGAATATTTCGATTATAATTCTGGTTTTGATTGTAAATTGGTCTTGGCGGTTGATAATTATTCTGATAATTATTTCCAGGCCTTTGGTTTAGATATGAAATATTCTCTCTTTGTTCCATTGTTAGTTCAATACTGAGACAATCTTTTGTCAAATGTGGTCCTCCACACTGCTCACAACTAATTCGTATTGAGTGTATATCTTTAGTCATCTTTTTCATTCGTCTTTCGACAGCATCTATCTTTGCGGAAATGGAATCTAAGTCATGGCTAGAATCGGCTCTAGCTGCTTTAGATGATCTAACGATATCTTTTTCTTGGTGCTACTCATGTGAGTGGGAAGCAGTGTTATCAATAATTTTGTAAGCATCAGTTTCGGTTTTCTTCATAATAGAACCACCAGCTGCTATATCGATGTTTTTCCTTGTAGTGATGTCGCATCCTTGGTAGAATATTTGTACTATTTGGCAGGTGTCTAAACCATGTTGCGGACATCCTCTTAATAACTTTCCAAATCTTGTCCACGCCTCATATAGAGTTTCATTCGGTTTCTGTGTGAACGTAACAATTTCTCCTTGAAGTCTTACGGCTTTAGATGCCGGAAAGAATTGTTTAAAAAAATTTTATACTAAAACATCCCATGTATCAATTGCCCCTTCAGGTAACGATTCCAACCAATCTTTGGTTTCTCCCTTTAAAGTCCAGGAAAATAACATGAGATATATCTGTTCATCCTCAACTTCTCTTATTTTAAATAGTGTGCAGATCCTATTAAAGGTACGAAGATGTTCATTTGGATCTTCCTTCGGTGCACCACTAAATTGGCATTGATTAGTCACCATGTGTAGAATTTGTCCTTTGATTTCATAATCTGGCGCATTAATGTCTGGATGAGTAATTGCGTGACCTTGGCCAGTGCGTTTAGCTCTCATTCGGTCTTCCATACTTAAAGGTTCCGGATTCTCCATAATTGAATTTGTTGAATCTGAATCACTAGAGGATTCTGATTTAATGGTTCGTTCCTCAACAATCTCTGTTTGAATGATTGGTGGTTCCGGAGAAAAAATTAATGGTTCAGGATCTATGAATCGTCCCTGAATATTCTCCGGATTCTCAATTGTGAGGTCGGGTTCAAAAAATGGATTATCGAAAATTTGAATTGGAGTACTTGGTCGACTGGATGACGATTCTAAAGAAAAATCAACGGCGGTAATATTTGCTAGATGTCTTGATCTAGTTACAGGTGGTGAACATACAAAAGGTGGTGAACGTTTTGCTCGGTGCATTCACTGAATATCCTATTAGTTTTTAAAAGGAAAGAAAAATTATATAAGTTATACAATTAATAGACTTTTCTGATTTTGCCCACGTTTCGAATAGCCAAAAGATGCAGCAGAGGGGCATGATTCGTTTGGTCTTAATATAATTGAGTACTGTTTGGCTCCAATAACCCGGTCCACGTACAAATCCAACTATTACTACGAACCAGAAAATTTTGATGTCTATCAATTTAACCACTTAAATAAATTTTCGTAATTTTAAGAAATTTAGATAAGAAGTAGAATAAAAATCTATGTCCTAAAACTAGAATTGCGAGAAATAAGAAAGAAAAAGAGCGCGTCGAAAAAGGTCGAAAAAGAAAAGATCGAAAAATAAAAGGCGTCAAAAAATAAGAAATAAAAAAAAATGACTTATAGAACTTAAAAACACTCGACTAACCCAACCTTATTACTATCACTAACTTAAAATTATAATCGCAAATTGAGATTACTAATTGGAGTGATAATTGATACATAGGTAAAAGGCGTCGAAAAATAAAAATAAGAAAGTAGCGCGTTGAAACTTAAAAAGGAACTAAAAACTAAAAATTAAAGGTTGCGTCTAAAAATATTAAAGCTTAAAAGAAAAACTATATCCCAAATGGTAATAACTTAAAAAGGTACTAAAACTTAAAAAGGCGTCGCAAAATTCTAAAGCACCTAAATCTTAGTCTAAAGAAAAAGCACTTAAGGGTTTTTACGGCAAAGCCTAAAAATCTAGAAATAAAAATAACTATGGCAAAAACTAAGTTTAAAACTAAATACGAGCGAAAAACACAAATATTACGCTAAAACAATTAAAAAGGCACAAAATATAAAAATATATTAAAATTTGTAAAAAATTACAATTTTTATAAAAATATTATTTTTATATTATTTATTTTATAAAACTATTAACTTTATAAACTAATTAAACTAATTAAAACTAAATAAAATAAATTAAATAATAAACTAAACTAATAAATAAATAAATAAATAAAACCTATTTAGGGTTTTTAATTAAATAATAATAATAATAATAATTACACCGTAATTAATGCGATATTAGGGTTCTGTGTACCCGTGTCAGAGTGTCTCCGCGAGTCGCGGTTCTCGAAGCTGGAAAACTTCGCGAGTCGCGGGATTTCAAATTTTAGATCAGGTTGTTTCGTTTGACAGGTTAAACGTAATTATATATATATATATATATATATATATATATATATATATATATATATATATATATATATATATATATATATATATATATATATATATATATATATATATTTTTAATAAATAAATAAAATATTTATATAATAAAAACTTATACTTAAAAACTAAAATAGAAATATTTTATAATTTTATAAATAAAAATCTTAAAACTAGATATATATATATATATATATATATATATATATATATATATATATATATATATATATATATATATATATATATATATATATTTTTTCTTTCGGTTTTTTTTTATGTTTTTAATAAAAACAAAATATTTAAATAAGACTTATATTTTTATAAAATAAAAATAAAGAAACTTTATAAAACTTAAATATTTAACAAACTCTTAAAAATATTTTTATATTTTTGTTTTCTTTTTATGTTTTTGAATATTTAAAACGTATTTTTATAAAAACGTATTTTTATAAAAGTAAACTAAAAATAAAAATCTTTTTTTTATTTTATATATTAGCGTTGCGCTTCCGGCTTTTAAGCTAGATTTTAGGATCCCCGGCAGCGACGCCAAAAATACTTGATGTCAAAGCTAAGGGGTATAAAATACTATTAAATTTTACAAGGAAATACTATTAAATGCGATACAATTTTACAAAACATATTTATTTATTTATTTATAGAATGGATATACTTAAACCTTGCTACAACACTTATAGGCAGTGTACCTAATCGTACAGTAGTGTAGTTTTTAGTAAGTCCGGTTCGTTCCACAGGGAAAAAAAATCTTTAAACAAAGCTTAACGCTATATTAGTTTAATTTATAAAAATACAAATATATATATATATATATATATAAGTAATATTATTATTATAAAGGAGGGTTTTTATCGTTTAATGACCGGTTTTTCGATTTTTAAAACTTTAGTCGCAGTTAAAACAAAATGTAAAATATTAAATAAATAAAAGACTTAATTTAAAGCGTAAAATAAATAACGATAATGAAATTTCGATAAATAAAAGTGCGATAATTAAAAAGTACGATAATTAAAAGTGCAATTAAATACAATAACAATAAAATAAAGTGCGATAATTAGAAGTGCAATTAAATATAAAATAAAGGAAATTAAATATGAAATAAAAGAATTATGCTTATTTAAACTTCCGTAATCATGATGTTTGACGTGTTGATTTTAGTTTTATGCCCATGGGTTAATTGTCCTTTGTCCTGGATTATTTAATATGTTCGTCTGGTTTTGTCCATAACAGTCCATCAGTCATAAATATAAAGTGCGAGTGTCCTCGTCAAATTATCCTTATACCCGAAGTTAAATATTTCAACTAATTGAGGACTTAAACTGTAACAAGATTTTAATACTTTGTTTAATAATTACACCAGGTTATCGACTGCGTGTAACCCAAGGTTTTAATACTTTGTTAACAATTATGCCAAGTGTCCTTGTACATAATTTCACCCCTGTTTTAATAATTCTAGTGACTATTAATCCATTCCCGTGTCCGGTTAAATGAACGATTATTCGTACATATAAATATCCCGCCCATCGTGTCCGATTGAGTGTATATGGTTATTTATAGGGACGTCCAATTGTAAATCTTTATATTAAAATTAACGAACTATCATTTAGTTAAACAAATATAAAGCCCATTAATAGCTCATAGTCTAATTTCCACAAGTGTCGTTCTTTTGTCCAAACCCCAATTATGGTACAAAGCCCAATTACCCAATTTTAGTAATTAGCCCAACATCATGATTACTTCATTTTAAATAAGCATAATAATAACTTAGCTATGAGACATTAAATTAAAAAGGTTGAACATAACTTACAATGATTAAAAATAGCGTAGCGTTACACGGACAGAATTTTGACTTACACCCTTACAACATTCACTAACATACCCTTATTATTAGAATTAAAATTAAAATTAAAATTAAAATTATAATATATATATATATATATATATATATATATATATATATATATATATATATATATATATATATATATATATATATATATTACATTTGTAAGATAGAGAGATAGGATATATTGATATTAAAAATGATCAAACTGCGTTACCTTTTATAGGGATTTGAGTCCAGGGAATCTCCGCGACTCGCGGCCCTTTCCTTCTTCAAACTCCGCGAGTCGCGGAGTTTGTTTTTACAGCTCACCAAGCCTTGGCTCCTAGCTTGTCGACGGATTATATAAATAAATATAATATATAAATAATTTTAGTAATTATTTAAATATTATATTATATTTATGTACATAGTTGACTTGTAATTTTTAGTCCGTTACGTTGAGCGTTGAGAGTTGACTCTGGTCCCAGTTCCGGATTTTCGAACGTCCTTGCGTACAATTTAATATCTTGTACTTTGCGTTTTGAATCTTGTACTCTTGTAATTTTGAGACGTTTCTTATCAATAATTGGAACCTCTTTGATTGTATTTTGTACTTTTGAGCTTTTTGGTCGTTTGCGTCTTCAATTCGTCGAATCTGTCTTTTGTCTTCACATTTTATTATTTAAACGAATATCACTTGTAAATAGAACAATTGCAACTAAAAACTTGTCTTTCTTGACGGATAATGCTATTAAATATATGTTCGTTTTTAGCATTATCAAGTATAGATAACAGATAGCAAGATAATAAGAGATAGGCAATTAAAACTATGGCAGGAAAGGCTATAGTCCTAAAGATTGCTAAGGCACCCTAGCTAACACATAAGGCACACATAAAATGCAATCATGGTTCTCTATAACAGCCCTGCTCTGATACCAATCTGTCACACCCCCAAGTAGGGCCTGGGGTATTTGTGACTAATTATATCAAATCACAGTTGTATAAACGAGAACGACTCTATATGAGACGTTTTATTGAGTTTTGCAGCGAAAGATAAATAGATTATATTATATTTAGAGCATTAAATGTCTTTAATTGATATGATATGTAATGAAGACTCCAAGCATAGAAAGCAATCATCATCAAGCAGCAGATATACAGCGGAAGCAAATTTAAGTACCTGAGAATAAACATGCTTTAAAAAGTCAACACGAGGTTGAGTGAGTTTATAAGTTTATCATAAATAATGATTTCAGTAATAGTAATAGATTACAAGATTTAATAAAGACGATATATCATGTATATCAAAAGTATGCCATGAGCGTATAATATCAAAACTAAACGATTTTACCCTGAGACAATACATATGTAATTGTCGAGATCATTATTATACCACCAATTGACCTGAGGTCAATAGTGCGGGACGTTACTTGAAATGTCCCGTTCTTATTGATTAAAAATGTTCCATATTAATTGATTTTGTTGCGAGGTTTTGACCTCTATATGAGACGTTTTTTCAAAGACTGCATTCATTTTTAAAACAAACCATAACCTTTATTTCATAAATAAAGGTTTAAAAAGCTTTACGTAGATTATCAAAAAATGATAATCTAAAATATCATGTTTACACACGACCATTACATAATGGTTTACAATACAAATATGTTACATCGAAATCAGTTTCTTGAATGCAGTTTTTACACAATATCATACAAACATGGACTCCAAATCTTGTCCTTATTTTAGTATGCAACAGCGGAAGCTCTTAGTATTCACCTGAGAATAAACATGCTTTAAACGTCAACAAAAATGTTGATGAGTTATAGGTTTAACCTATATATATCAAATCGTAACAATAGACCACAAGATTTCATATTTCAATACACATCCCATACATAGAGATAAAAATCATTCATATGGTGAACACCTGGTAACCGACATTAACAAGATGCATATATAAGAATATCCCCATCATTCCGGGACACCCTTCGGATATGATATAAATTTCGAAGTACTAAAGCATCCGGTACTTTGGATGGGGTTTGTTAGGCCCAATAGATCTATCTTTAGGATTCGCGTCAATTAGGGTGTCTGTTCCCTAATTCTTAGATTACCAGACTTAATAAAAAGGGGGATTTCGATAATTCAACTATAGAATGTAGTTTCACGTACTTGTGTCTATTTTGTAAATCATTTATAAAACTTGCATGTATTCTCATCCCAAAAATATGAGATTTTAAAAGTGGGACTATAACTCACTTTCACAGATTTTTACTTCGTCGGGAAGTAAGACTTGGCCACTGGTTGATTCACGAACCTATAACAATATATACATATATATCAAAGTATGTTCAAAATATATTTACAATACTTTTAATACATTTTGATGTTTTAAGTTTATTAAGTCAGCTGTCCTCGTTAGTAACCTACAACTAGTTGTCCACAGTTAGATGTACAGAAATAAATCGATAAATATTATCTTGAATCAATCCACGACCCAGTGTATACATATCTCAGTATTGATCACAACTCAAACTATATATATATTTTGGAATCAACCTCAACCCTGTATAGCTAACTCCAACATTCACATATAGAGTGTCTATGGTTGTTCCGCAATATATATATAGATGGGTCGACATGATAGGTCGAAACATTGTATACGTGTCTATGGTATATCAAGATTACATAATATACAATATAAGTTGATTAGGTTATGGTTGGAATAGATTTATTACTAACTTTCACGTAGGTAAAATGAGTAGTTTTTATCAATCTTGTTTTACTCACCATTTATTCGTTTCTAATCCGTTTTGAGTGATTCCAGTGGCCACGGTTTCGTATTAAACTTAAATTTATGAATCTAAATAGAAAAAGTATAAGTTTATAGTCAGAAATACAAGTTACAAGTCGTTTTTGAAAGAGGTAGTCATTTCCGTCGAAATAACGACATCTTGATGACCATTTTGAAAAACATACTTTCACTTTGAGTTTAACCATGATTTTTGGATATAGTTTCATGTTCATAAGAAAAATAATTTTTCCAGAAGTATAGCTTTTAAATCAAAGTTCTTCTTAGCTTTTAATTATCCCAACCAAAACAGCCCTCGGTTTTACTACGACGGCGTATATCCAGTTTTATGGTGTTTATCGTGTTTCCGGGTTTTAAATCATTAAGTTAGCATATCATATAGATATAGAACATGTATTTAGTTGATTTTAAAAGTCTAGTTAGAAGGATTAACTTTATTTGCGAACAAGTTTAGAATTAACTAAACTATGTTCTAGTGATTACAAGTTTATAACGTTGAATAAGACAGCTTTTTATGTATGAATCGAATGATGTTATGAACATCATTACTACCTCAAGTTCCTTGGATAAACCTACTGGAAATGAAAAAAATGGATCTAGCTTCAAAGGATCCTTGGATGGCTTGAAAGTTCTTGAAGCAGAATCATGACACGAAAACAATTTCAAGTAAGATTTCCACTCGAAATAAGATTGTTATAGTTATAGAAATTGAATTAAAGTTTGAATATGATTATTACCTTGTATTAGAAAGATAACCTACTGTAATTAACAAAAGTTTCTTGATCTTGGATGATTACTTGGAATGGATTTAGAAAACTTGGAAGTAAACTTGAAATCTTGGAAGTATTCTTGATTTTATGAAACTAGAACTTTTGGAATTTATGAAGAACACTTAGAACTTGAAGATAGAACTTTAGAGAGATCAATTAGATGAATAAAATTGAAGAATGAAAGTGTTTGTAGGTGTTTTTGGTCGTTGGTGTATGGATTAGATATAAAGGATATGTAATTTTGTTTTCATGTAAATAAGTCATGAATGATTACTCATATTTTTATAATTTTATGAGATATTTCATGCTAGTTGCCAAATGATGGTTCCCACATGTGTTAGGTGACTCACATGGGCTGCTAAGAGCTGATCATTGGAGTGTATATACCAATAGTACATACATCTAAAAGCTGTGTATTGTACGAGTACGAATACGGGTGCATACGAGTAGATTTGTTGATGAAACTGAACGAGGATGTAATTGTAAGCATTTTTGTTAAGTAGAAGTATTTTGATAAGTGTCTTGAAGTCTTTCAAAAGTGTATGAATACATATTAAAACACTACATGTATATACATTTTAACTGAGTCGTTAAGTCATCGTTAGTCGTTACATGTAAATGTTGTTTTGAAACCTTTAGGTTAACGATCTTGTTAAATGTTGTTAACCCATTGTTTATTATATCAAATGAGATATTAACTTGTTATATTATCATGATATTATGATATATAATATATCTTAGTATGATATATATACAGTTAAATGTCGTTACAACGATAATCGTTACATATATGTCTCGTTTCGAAATCATTAAGTTAGTAGTCTTATTTTTACATATGTAGTTCATTATTAATATACTTAATGATATGTTTACTTATCATAATATCATGTTAACTATATATATAACCATATATATGTCATCATATAGTTTTTACAAGTTTTAACGTTCGTGAATCACCGGTCAACTTGGGTGGTCAATTGTCTATATGAAACCTATTTCAATTAATCAAGTCTTAACAAGTTTGATTGCTTAATATGTTGGAAACACTTAATCATGTAAATAACAATTTCATTTAATATATATATTAACATGGAAAAGTTCGGGTCACTACAGTACCTACCAGTTAAATAAATTTCGTCCCGAAATTTTAAGCAGTTGGAGGTGTTGACGTATCTTCTGGAAATAAATGCGGGTATTTCTTCTTCATCTGATCTTCTCGTTCCTAGGTGAACTCGGGTCCTCTACGAGCATTCCATCGAACCTTAACAATTGGTATCTTGTTTTGCTTAAGTCTTTTAACCTCACGATCCATTATTTCGACGGGTTCTTCGATGAATTGAAGTTTTTCGTTGATTTGGATTTCATCTAACGGAATAGTGAGATCTTCTTTAGCAAAACATTTCTTCAAATTCGAGACGTGGAAAGTGTTATGTACAGCCGCGAGTTGTTGAGGTAACTCAAGTCAGCAAGCTACTGGTCCGACACGATCAATAATCTTGAATGGTCCGATATACCTTGGATTTAATTTCCCTCGTTTACCAAATCGAACAACACCTTTCCAAGGTGCAACTTTAAGCATGACCATCTCTCCAATTTCAAATTCTATATCTTTTCTTTTAATGTCAGCGTAGCTCTTTTGTCGACTTTGGGCGGTTTTCAACCGTTGTTGAATTTGGATGATCTTCTCAGTAGTTTCTTGTATTATCTCCGGACCCGTAATCTGTCTATCCCCCACTTCATTCTAACAAATCGGAGACCTGCACTTTCTACCATAAAGTGCTTCAAACGGCGCCATCTCAATGCTTGAATGGTAGATGTTGTTGTAGGAAAATTCTGCTAACGATAGATGTCGATCCCAACTGTTTCCGAAATCAATAACACATGCTCGTAGCATGTCTTCAAGCATTTGTATTGTCCTTTCACTCTGCCCATCAGTTTGTGGATGATAGGCAGTACTCATGTCTAGACGAGTTCCTAATGCTTGCTGTAATGTCTGCCAGAATCTTGAAATAAATCTGCCATCCCTATCAGAGATAATAGAGATTGATATTCCATGTCTGGAGACAACTTCCTTCAAATACAGTCGTGCTAACTTCTCCATCTTGTCATCTTCTCTTATTGGCAGGAAGTGTGCTGATTTGGTGAGACGATCAACTATTACCCAAATAGTATCAAAACCACTTGCAGTCCTTGGCAATTTAGTGATGAAATCCATGGTAATGTTTTCCCATTTCCATTCCGGGATTTCGGGTTGTTGAAGTAGACCTGATGGTTTCTGATGCTCAGCTTTGACCTTAGAACACGTCAAACATTCTCCTACGTATTTAGTAACATCGGCTTTCATACCCGGCCACCAAAAATGTGTCTTGAGATCTTTGTACATCTTCCCCGTTCCAGGATGTATTGAGTATCTGGTTTTATGAGCTTCTCTAAGTACCATTTCTCTCATATCTCCAAATTTTGGTACCATCCTTTCAGCCCTATACCGGGTTCCATCTTCCCGAATATTAAGATGCTTCTCCGATCCTTTGGGTATTTCATCCTTTAAATTTCCCTCTTTTAAAACTCCTTGTTGCGCCTCCTTTATTTGAGTAGTAAGGTTATTGTGAATCATTATATTCATAGATTTTACTCGAATGGGTTCTCTGTCCTTCCTGCTCAAGGCGTCGGCTAACACATTTACCTTCCCCGGGTGGTAACGAATCTCAAAGTCGTAATCATTCAACAATTCAATCCACCTACGCTGCCTCATATTCAATTGTTTCTGATTAAATATGTGTTGAAGACTTTTGTGGTCGGTATATATAATACTTTTGACCTCATATAAGTAGTGCCTCCAAGTCTTTAATGCAAAAACAACCGCGCCTAATTCCAAATCATGCGTCGTATAATTTTGTTCGTGAATCTTCAATTGTCTAGACGCATAAGCAATCACCTTCGTTCGTTGCATTAATACACAACCGAGACCTTGCTTTGATGCATCACAATAAATCACAAAATCATTATTCCCTTCAGGGAATAACAATATAGGTGCCGTAGTTAGCTTTTTCTTCAATAACTGAAACGCTTTCTCTTGTTCATCCTTCCATTCAAATTTCTTCCCTTTATGCATTAATGTAGTCAAGGGTTTTGCTATTCTGAAAAAGTCTTGGATGAACCTTCTATAGTAACCAGCTAGTCCTAAAAACTGCCTTATGTGTTTTGGAGTTTTCGGGGTTTCCCACTTTTCAACAGTTTCTATCTTTGCCGGATCCACCTTAATACCTTTTTTGTTCACTATGTGACCTAGGAATTGAACTTCTTCCAACCAAAATGCACACTTTGAAAACTTAGCGTACAATTCTTCCTTCCTCAATACTTCTAACATCTTTCTCAAATGTTCATCGTGTTCTTGGTCATTCTTTGAGTAAATAAGTATGTCATCAATGAAAACAATGATAAACTTGTCAAGGTATGGTCCACACACTCGGTTCATAAGGTCCATGAACACAACTGGTGCATTAGTTAAACCAAATGGCATGACCATAAACTCGTAATGACCGTAACATGTTCTGAAAGCAGTCTTTGGAATATCATCTTCTTTTACCTTTATTTGATGATACCCGGAACGTAAGTCAATCTTTGAATAAACAGATGAGCCTTGTAGTTGATCAAATAAGTCGTCGATTCTCAGTAGTGGGTAGCGGTTCTTGATGGTAAGTTTGTTCAACTCTCGGTAGTCGATACACAACCTGAATGTACCATCTTTCTTCTTGACAAACAAAACAGGAGCTCCCCACGGTGATGTGATTGGTCGAATGAAACCACGCTCTAAAAGTTCTTGTAATTGGCTTTGCAGTTCTTTCATCTCGCTGGGTGCGAGTCTGTAAGGAGCACGAGCTATTGGTGCAGCTCCTGGTACAAGATCTATTTGAAATTCAACGGATCGATGTGGGGGTAATCCCGGTAATTCTTTCGGAAATACATCGGGAAATTCTTTTGCGACGGGAACATCATTGATGCTCTTTTCTTCAGTTTGTACTTTCTCGACGTGTGCTAGAACAGCATAGCAACCTTTTCTTATTAGTTTTTGTGCCTTCAAATTACTAATAAGATGTAGCTTCGTGTTGCCCTTTTCTCCGTACACCATTAAGGTTTTTCCTTTTTCTCGTATAATGCGAATTGCATTTTTCTAACAAACGATTTCTGCTTTCACTTCTTTCAACCAGTCCATACCGATTATCACATCAAAACTCCCTAACTCTACTGGTATCAAGTCAATCTTAAATGTTTCGCTAACCAGTTTAATTTCTTGATTGCGACATATATTATCTGCTGAAATTAATTTACCATTTGCTAATTCGAGTAAAAATTTACTATCCAAAAGCGTCAATGGACAACTTAATTTAGCACAAAAATCTCTACTCATATAGCTTCTATCCGCACCCGAATCAAATAAAACGTAAGCAGATTTATTGTCAATAACAAACGTACCCGTAACAAGCTCCGGGTCTTCCTGTGCCTCTGGTGCATTAATATTGAAAACTCTTCCGCGGCCTTGTCCATTCGTGTTCTCCTGGTTCGGGCAATTTCTAATAATGTGGCCCGGTTTTCCACATTTATAACAAACTACATTGGCATAACTTGCTCCGACACTACCTGCTCCGCCATTACTCATTCCGACACCATTTGTTCCTTTCGTTCTGTTAACCCCTGGTCCGTAGACCTCACACTTCGTCGCGCTATGACCATTTCTTTTACACTTGTTGCAAAATTTGGTGCAGAACCCCGAGTGATACTTTTCACACCTTTGGCATAGCTGCTTCTGATTGTTGTTGTTGTTGCGATTGTTATTGTTATTGGGATGATTGTTGTAGTTGCTGTTGTTGTTGTTGTTGTTGTTGTTGTTGTTGGGTCATTTGTTGTAGTTGCGATTGATGTTGCAATTATTGGGATAGTTGTTGTAATTGCTGTTGTTGTTGTATTGGTGATTCTTATCACCGTTTTCCTCCCACTTTCTTTTGACTTGCTTCACATTGGCCTCTTCAGCCGTCTGTTCTTTAATTCTTTCCTCAATCTGGTTCACTAGTTTGTGAGCCATTCTACATGCCTGTTGTATAGAGGCGGGCTCGTGTGAACTTATATCTTCTTGGATTCTTTTCGGTAATCCTTTCACAAACGCGTCGATCTTCTCTTCCTCATCTTCGAACGCTCCCGGACACAATAGGCACAATTCTGTGAATCGTCTTTCGTACATGGTAATATCAAATCCTTGGGTTCGTAACCCTCTAAGTTCTGTCTTGAGCTTATTGACCTCGGTTCTGGGACGGTACTTCTCGTTCATCAAGTGTTTGAATGCTGACCACGGTAGTGCGTAAGCATCATCTTATCCCACATGCTCTAGATAGGTATTCCACCATGTTAACACAGAACCTGTGAAGGTATGCGTAGCGTACTTCACTTTGTCCTCTTCAGTACACTTACTTATGGCAAACACCGATTCGACCTTCTCGGTCCACCGTTTCAATCCGATCGGTACTTCGGTTCCATCAAATTCCAAAGGTTTGCAGGCAGTGAATTCTTTGTAGGTGCATCCTACACGATTTCCTGTACTGCTAGATCCAAGGTTATTGTTGGTATGTAGCGCAGCCTGTACTGCGGCTATGTTTGAAGCAAGAAAGGCACGAAATTCCTCTTCGCTCATATTCAAGGTGTGTCGAGTAGTCGGTGCCATTTCCTTCAAAATAGTCAAATGAAACGAGTTAATCATATAGAATATCAAGAGTAGTCAATAGTATTTCGTAGCGTAATATGAACTTATTTATAAAAGCTCTTTCTTCATATTAGCGTTCAATACTCTTTAATTCGGGTAGTACCTACCCGTTAAGTTCATACTTAGTAGCTAACATACTATTTAAACTACTACAATTCTATATGAAAAACTAATCACAAAAAAAAAATATCATATTCAAACCTTTATACAATAACTTGCAAACTTATAATACCGCTATTTTACATATAGCATGAAATATAGCACATAAAACTTTGATACAAAGTAGTTGTGAAGATAATTCTAGTTAATAAATAAGGTGTTCAGCAAAGGCAACAAAGACACGTAATTCATACGTCCAGAAACAAGTCATGCATTCTGGTTTTACTAATACCACTTCCCATCCTTGGTCTTGTGGAACGTAACCATTGTGACCGATAGTATGACAACGTGTTGTAACGTCGTCAAAATGATGAAGGTTACGTAATGACCAACAGTCTCGTAATAACCTAAAAACCTCATTTCTTACCCCAATTACCGACTCCGTCACTTGTGGGAATGTTTTGTTTAATAGTTGTAGCCCGATGTTCTTGTTCTCACTTTGGTGAGAAGCGAACATTACTAACCCGTAAGCATAACATGCTTCTTTATGTTACATGTTAGCCGCTTTTTCTAAATCACGAAGTCCTATATTCGGATATATTGAGTCAAAATAATTTCTTAACCCGTTGCGTAAAATAGCATTTGGGTTCCCCGCAATATATGCGTCAAAGTAAACACATCGTAACTTATGGGTTTCCCAATGTGATATCCCCCATCTTTCAAACGAAAGCCTTTTATAAACCAAGGCATTCTTGGAACGTTCTTCGAATGTCTTACAAACTGATTTTGCCATAAATAGTTGTGCCGAGGAATTCTGACCGACTCTAGACAAGATTTCATCAATCATGTCTCCGGGTAAGTCTTCTAAAATATCGGGTTGTCTATCCATTTTGTGTTTTTATACTGTAAAATAGACAAGAGTTAGATTCATAAAAGATAAAAACGTTCTTATTGATTAAAAACGTTCCATATTAATTGATTTTGTTGCGAGGTTTTGACCTCTATATGAGACGTTTTTTCAAAGACTGCATTCATTTTTAAAACAAACCATAACCTTTATTTCATAAATAAAGGTTTAAAAAGCTTTACGTAGATTATCAAATAATGATAATCTAAAATATCCTGTTTACACACGACCATTACATAATGGTTTACAATACAAATATGTTACATCGAAATCAGTTTCTTGAATGCAGTTTTTACACAATATCATACAAACATGGACTCCAAATCTTGTCCTTATTTTAGTATGCAACAGCGGAAGCTCTTAGTATTCACCTGAGAATAATCATACTTTAAACGTCAACAAAAATGTTGGTGAGTTATAGGTTTAACCTATATATATCAAATCGTAACAATAGACCACAAGATTTCATATTTCAATACACATCCCATATATAGAGACAAAAATCATTCATATGGTGAACACCTGGTAACTGACATTAACAAGATGCATATATAAGAATATCCCCATCATTCCGGGACACCCTTAGGATATGATATAAATTTCGAAGTACTAAAGCATCCGGTACTTTGGATGGGGTTTGTTAGGCCCAATAGATCTATCTTTAGGATTCGCATCAATTAGGGTGTCTGTTCACTAATTCTTAGATTACCAGACTTAATAAAAAGGGGCATATTCGATTTTAATAATTCAACCATAGAATGTAGTTTCACGTACTTGTGTCTATTTTGTAAATCATTTATAAAACCTGCATGTATTCTCATCCCAAAAATATTAGATTTTAAAAGTGTGACTATAACTCACTTTCACAGATTTTTACTTCGTCGGAAAGTAAGACTTGGCCACTGGTTGATTCACGAACCTATAACAATATATACATATATATCAAAGTATGTTCAAAAATATATTTACAATACTTTTAATACATTTTGATGTTTTAAGTTTATTAAGTCAGCTGTCCTCGTTAGTAACCTACAACTAGTTGTCCACAGTTAGATGTACAGAAATAAATCGATAAATATTATCTTGAATCAATCCACGACCCAGTGTATACGTATCTCAGTATTGATCACAACTCAAACTATATATATATTTTGGAATCAACCTCAACCCTGTATAGCTAACTCCAACATTCACATATAGAGTGTCTATGGTTGTTCCGCAATATATATATAGATGGGTCGACATGATAGGTTGAAACATTGTATACGTGTCTATGGTATCTCAAGATTACATAATATACAATATAAGTTGATTAGGTTATGGTTGGAATAGATTTATTACTAACTTTCACGTAGGTAAAATGAGTAGTTTTTATCAATCTTGTTTTACTCGCCATTTATTCATTTCTAATCCGTTTTGAGTGATTCCAGTGGCCACGATTTCGTATTGAACTTAACTTTATGAATCTAAATAGAAAAAGTATAAGTTTATAGTCAGAAATACAAGTTACAAGTCATTTTTGAAAGAGGTAGTCATTTCCATCGAAAGAACGACATCTTGATGACTATTTTGAAAAACATACTTTCACTTTGAGTTTAACCATGATTTTTGGATATAGTTTCATGTTCATAAGAAAAATCATTTTTCCAGAAGTATAGCTTTTAAATCAAAGTTCTTCTTAGCTTTTAATTATCCCAACCAAAACAGCCCCCGGTTTTACTACGACGGCGTATATCCAGTTTTATGGTGTTTATCGTGTTTCCGGATTTTAAATCATTAAGTTAGCATATCATATAGATATAGAACATGTTTTTAGTTGATTTTAAAAGTCTAGTTAGAAGGATTAACTTTATTTGCGAACAAGTTTAGAATTAACTAAACTATGTTCTAGTGATTACAAGTTTATAACGTTGAATAAGACAGCTTTTTATGTATGAATCGAATGATGTTATGAAAATCATTACTACCTCAAGTTCCTTGGATAAACCTACTGGAAATGAGAAAAATGGATCTAGCTTCAAAGGATCCTTGGATGGCTTGAAAGTTCTTGAAGCAGAATCATGACACAAAAACAATTTCAAGTAAGATTTTCACTCGAAATAAGATTGTTATAGTTATAGAAATTGAATTAAAGTTTGAATATGATTATTACCTTGTATTAGAAAGATAACCTACTATAAGTAACAAAGGTTTCTTGATCTTGGATGATTACTTGGAATGGATTTAGAAAACTTGGAAGTAAACTTGCAATCTTGGAAGTATTCTTGATTTTATGGAACTAGAACTTTTGGAATTTATGAAGAACACTTAGAACTTGAAGATAGAACTTGAGAGAGATCAATTAGATGAATAAAATTGAAGAATGAAAGTGTTTGTAGGTGTTTTTGGTCATTGGTGTATGGATTAGATATAAAGGATATGTAATTTTGTTTTCATGTAAATAAGTCATGAATGATTACTCATATTTTTGTAATTTTATGAGATATTTTATGCTAGTTGCCAAATGATGGTTCCCACATGTGTTAGGTGACTCACATGGGCTGCTAAGAGCTGATCATTGGATTGTATATACCAATAGTACATACATCTAAAAGCTGTGTATTGTACGAGTACGAATACGGGTGCATACGAGTAGATTTGTTGATGAAACTGAACGAGGATGTAATTGTAAGCATTTTTGTTAAGTAGAAGTATTTTGATAAGTGTCTTGAAGTCTTTCAAAAGTGTATGAATACATATTAAAACACTACATGTATATACATTTTAACTGAGTCGTTAAGTCATCGTTAGTCGTTACATGTAAATGTTGTTTTGAAACCTTTAGGTTAACGATCTTGTTAAATGTTGTTAACCCATTGTTTATTATATCAAATAAGATGTTAAATTATTATATTATCATGATATTATGATATATAATATATCTTAGTATGATATATATACAGTTAAATGTCGTTACAACGATAATCGTTACATATATGTCTCGTTTCGAAATCATTAAGTTAGTAGTCTTATTTTTACATATGTAGTTCATTATTAATATACTTAATGATATGTTTACTTATCATAATATCATGTTAACTATATATATAACCATATATATGTCATCATATAGTTTTTACAAGTTTTAACGTTCGTGAATCACCGGTCAACTTGGGTGGTCAATTGTCTATATGAAACCTATTTCAATTAATCAAGTCTTAACAAGTTTGATTGCTTAATATGTTGAAAATACTTAATCATGTAAATAACAATTTCATTTAATATATATATAAACATGGAAAAGTTTGGGTCACTACATTACTCCCAATAGCGCTATTTATAATAATTTCATTTGCCACTTTAGTTCATCTAGCAATTAATGATATTACAAAGCAGGGATTTGCATGTTCCAAATGAACACAATAAAAGTACTCATGTTGGTCGCATAATAAGTTTGTACTTGTGTCTATCATTTATAAAAATAGTACATGTATTCTCAGCCCAAAAATATAGATAAAAAGGGAGCAAATGAAACTCACGATACGATACGATAGTTTGTAGTAAATATGTGTATGATGGTACTGAACAAGTGCAGAGTTGTGTTGACCTCGGATTCGTGAACCTATATCAAGTATATATATTAACACATATACTCGTAATCGAATAAGTTTATATATATATATATATATATATATATATATATATATATATTAGTTGTTATATATTTTTATATATATACTTATATATATATATATATATATATATATATATATATATATATATATATTCTATATATAAGTATTTATTTGATAAAATGATATTAATAATGATAATGAATAATGAGTTGTATTATTTTGTAATAATAATAATAATAATAATAATAATAATGATAATAATAATAATAATAATATTCATAATGATAATGGTAATATTCATAATAATAACGATACTAAAAATAATGATAACTTTAATAAAAATGATAATTTTACTAAAATGATATTTTCAATAAAATTGTTAAAATGATAGTTTTGCTAATAATAATTCTTTTAATAATAGTAACTTTATTAATAATGTTAATACAAAAATTTGATAATAATAATAATAATACCTATATTAATAATGATAACAGTAATGATATTAATAGTAATACTTATAATAAAAGTGATTAATACTATTAATGAAATGATAATTTTAATAGAAATATTACTTTTAATAATAATAGTAGTTTTTAATAAAAATGGTAAGTTTAATAATAATAATAATGAAAATAATAATTTTACTAATAATTATTAATAATTAACAATAATAATGATCTTATTACTAATGATAGTTTTTATATTAATACTACTAAAGGATAATACTAGTAATGATAATAATATTAGTAATAATGATAATAATAATAATAATAATCTTACTTGTAAATATAAATATGATAAATGATAACTAATACTTAATAATAATAATAATAATAATAATAATAATAATAATAATAATAATAATAATAATAATAATAATAATAATAATAATAATAATAATAATAATAATAATAATAATAATAATAATAATAATAATAATAATAATAATAAGAAAACTACCTTAGAAACCCTTTTAAAAAAAAATTGTCCAAGACGGGGCTCGAACCCGTGACCTCTCGCTCACCCAACACCCTCCTAACCATCTGATCTATTTCGGTTTTTCTGATTTAAAATACAACCTATTATATTTAACCCATGTATTCCATCTGTTCTTTCATCTTCTTCATACATGACTTGATCAAAAATCCATTACTGATAACAACTCATACTTCGTTTGGTTTTAGGATTTGTAAACGAAACATAAACAAACCTAATGGGTGTTTTCTTGATAAATAGAAATTGAAAGTTAAGAAGAAAAAAAAATAGCAGCAGGAATGACGAACACTTATGAACCGAAATTCGATTTTTAATTTTTAGACTATTTTAAGCTATGATTCCTACATGAAATAGGTAGTGAATTATTCCTAGAAACTTCTTGAATCGTTAATTGAATCTGAAACATCAAAATGAATTCAAATTTCACGAAGAACAAATCCTTTGACTTTTTAAAATTAAACTTTGACTCGAAAATTCGAACTTGATAGGTTGAATTGGACGCTGAGCTTTTACAGATAGTTTTAGTAAAAGAATTCTAACAAGACTGCAATTATAGATTCTGAGATGGGATTCAAAATCAAGCTTTTTCAAAAATGACACAAGAACAGAGAAGTCGAGTAAAAAAAAATTGTTCTGTTTTGCATTTCATCGAGTTGCAGTAGGATTTTATATGTGAAACTGAAACGATTTATTGATTTTTTTTACAATGATTAATGGCCAGCATGGATTTCACGATTATATACAAAAATGAAGTCAGGAGCACGATTAGAAAAAATAAAATAAAATAATTATTTAAACAGATCTACCTAAATTAGGTATTAGGTCTGATTCTCTTTTTTTATATATATTTATTTAGTATTAATATTTAATAAGTATTTTAATAATAATACTAATAATAATAATTATTATATTAATAATAATAAATATAATTAATAATGAGAATAATATGATAATTAATAATAATATCAATAATAATGATAATAAGTATAATAATAATATTAGTAATAATAATACTAATAATGATAATACTAATAATAATAATAATAATAATAATAATAATAATAATAATAATAATAATAATAATAATAATAATAATAATAATAATAATAATAATAATAATAATAATAATAATAATAATAATAATAATAATAATAGATTATGTTAATGATACTAATAATCATATTAAATCATAATAATAATAATAAATAATAAATGATAATAATAATAATTTTGATAATAATAATAATAATAATAATAATAATAATAATATTTCATTATTTTAATATAAATGGTAAGTATTAATACTAATAATATATTAGTAATTATATTAATGATAATGATAATTAATAATAATTATAATTATAATACTGATAATAATAATAATAATAATAATAATAATGATTGTAATTGATAATATGGTTTAATAATAATACTAATATGTAATAATTGTTCGTGAATCGTCGGTATTTGATAAAAGTTAGGTTTAAATTTTGTCAGAAATTTCCGGGTTGTTATAAACATTCCATGCCTTTGCTATCCTCTCTCAGTCTCTGCTTCCTTCCAGCCCCTGATGGCTCATCACTTTTGAATACCGCGAATGCCAACCAAGTTCAAACAATGTTTGACTTGATTGTAGTAACTACCTTCGTCAACATATCTGCTGAATTATCTGATGTACGAATCTTTCTGACAATTATAACCCCTTCAGATATTAATTCGCGAATAAAGTGATACCGTATATCTATGTGCTTAGTTCTTTCATGATACATTTGATTTTTAGTCAAATGTATCGCACTCTAACTATCACAATGCACAATAGTATGATCTTGTCGTATACCAAGACCACTAACCAAACCCCTCAGCCACTTTACTTCTTTCACACCCTCTGTCATAGCCATGTATTCTGCTTCAGTTGTGGATAACGCAACAGTCGATTGTAATGTTGCTTTCCAACTAATAGCACATCTTCCGAGAGTAAAAACATACCCAGTCTGAGACCTTCTCCGATCCAAATCACCAGCATAGTCTGAATCAACGTATCCGGTAATATTAGTATTACAACCGCTATCAAATACTAAGCCAGTATCGGTTGTCCCTTTGAGGTACCGAAGAATCCATTGCACCGCTTGCCAATGAACTTTCCCTGGACGATCCATATATCTGCTCACCACGCTTACCGCCTGTGCAATATCCGATCTAGTACATACCATAGCATACATAATGCTACCCATAGCACTAGCATATGGAACATGTGACATATGCTCCACCTCCTCCTCAGTTTTTGGTGACAACGCCGATGAAAGTTTGAAATGTGCAGCAAGTGGAGTACTAACCGGTTTGGAGTTATCCATCCTAAAACGCTGAAGAACCTTCTCAATGTATTTCTTTTGTGACAAATATAATTTTCCTTCACGTCTATCTCTAATAATCTCCATTCCCAATATCTTCTTAGCTGCACCCAAATCTTTCATCTCAAACTCACTTTTGAGTTGAGATTTTCACTGATCGATCTCTGACATGTTTTTTGAAGCAATTAACATATCATCCACATATAATAGCAAATAAACATATGAGCCATCATGAAGCTTCTTGTGATATACACAACTTGTAGTGACCCGAACTTTTCCATGTTTATATATATTAATTGAGATTGATATTTACATGATTAAATGTTTCCAACATGTTAAGCAATCAAACTTGTTAAGACTTGATTAATTGAAATATGTTTCATATAGACAATTGACCACCCAAGTTGATCGGTGATTCACGAACGTTAAAACTTGTAAAAACTATATGATGACATATATATGGATATATATATATATATATAGTTAACATGATACTATGATAAGAAAACATATCATAAAGTATATTAACAATGAACTACATATGTAAAAACAAGACTACTAACTTAATGATTTTTAAACGAGACATATATGTAACGATTATCGTTGTAAAGACATTTAATGTATATATATCATATTAAGAGATATTCATACATGATAATATCATGATAATATAATAATTTAAAATCTCATTTGATATTATAAACATTGGGTTAACAACATTTAACAAGATCGTTAACCTAAAGGTTTCAAAACAACACTTACATGTAACGACTAACGATGACTTAACGACTCAGTTAAAATTTATATACATGTAGTGTTTTAATATGTATTTATACACTTTTGAAAGACTTCAACACACTTATCAAAATACTTCTACTTAACAAAAATGCTTACAATTACATCCTCGTTCAGTTTCATCAACAATTCTACTCGTATGCACCCGTATTCGTACTCGTACAATACACAGCTTTTAGATGTATGTACTATTGGTATATACACTCCAATGATCAGCTCTTAGCAGCCCATGTGAGTCACCTAACACATGTGGGAACCATCATTTGGCAACTAGCATGAAATATCTCATAAAATTACAAAAATATGAGTAATCATTCATGACTTATTTACATGAAAACAAAATTACATATCCTTTATATCTAATCCATACACCAACGACCAAAAACACCTACAAACACTTTCATTCTTCAATTTTCTTCATCTAATTGATCTCTCTCAAGTTCTATCTTCAAGTTCTAAGTGTTCTTCATAAATTCCAAAAGTTCTAGTTTCATAAAATCAAGAATACTTTCAAGTTTGCTAGCTCACTTCCAATCTTGTAAGGTGATCATCCAACCTCAAGAAATCTTTGTTTCTTACAGTAGGTTATCATTCTAATACAAGGTAATAATCATATTCAAACTTTGGTTCAATTTCTATAGCTATAACAATCTTATTTCAAGTGATGATCTTACTTGAACTTGTTTTCGTGTCATGATTCTGCTTCAAGAACTTCGAGCCATCCAAGGATCCATTGAAGCTAGATCCATTTTTCTATTTTCCAGTAGGTTTATCCAAGGAAATTAAGGTAGTAATGATGTTCATAACATCATTCGATTCATACATATAAAGCTATCTTATTCGAAGGTTTAAACTTGTAATCACTAGAACATAGTTTAGTTAATTCTAAACTTGTTCGCAAACAAAAGTTAATCCTTCTAACTTGACTTTTAAAATCAACTAAACACATGTTCTATATCTATATGATATGCTAACTTAATGATTTAAAACCTGGAAACACGAAAAACACCGTAAAACCGGATTTACGCCGTCGTAGTAACACCGCGGGCTGTTTTGGGTTAGTTAATTAAAAACTATGATAAACTTTGATTTAAAAGTTGTTATTCTGAGAAAATGATTTTTATTATGAACATGAAACTATATCCAAAAATTATGGTTAAACTCAAAGTGGAAGTATGTTTTCTAAAATGGTCATCTAGACGTCGTTCTTTCGACTGAAATGACTACCTTTACAAAAATGACTTGTAACTTATTTTTCCGACTATAAACCTATACTTTTTCTGTTTAGATTCATAAAATAGAGTTCAATATGAAACCATAGCAATTTGATTCACTCAAAACGGATTTAAAATGAAGAAGTTATGGGTAAAACAAGATTGGATAATTTTTCTCATTTTAGCTACGTGAAAATTGGTAACAAATCTATTCCAACCATAACTTAATCAACTTGTATTGTATATTATGTAATCTTGAGATACCATAGACACGTATACAATGTTTCGACCTATCATGTCGACACATCTATATATATTTCGGAACAACCATAGACACTCTATATGTGAATGTTGGAGTTAGCTATACAGGGTTGAGGTTGATTCCAAAATATATATAGTTTGAGTTGTGATCAATACTGAGATACGTATACACTGGGTCGTGGATTGATTCAAGATAATATTTATCGATTTATTTCTGTACATCTAACTGTGGACAACTAGTTATAGGTTACTAACGAGGACAGCTGACTTAATAAACTTAAAACATCAAAATATATTAAAAGTGTTGTAAATATATTTTGAACATACTTTAATATATATGTATATATTGTTATAGGTTCGTGAATCAACAGTGGCCAAGTCTTACTTCCCGACGAAGTAAAAATCTGTGAAAGTGAGTTATAGTCCCACTTTTAAAATCTAATATTTTTGGGATGAGAATACATGCAGGTTTTATAAATGATTTACAAAATAGACACAAGTACGTGAAACTACATTCTATGGTTGAATTAACTCAATCGAATATGCCCCTTTTTATTAAGTCTGGTAATCTAAGAATTAGGGAACAGACACCCTAATTGACGCGAATCCTAAAGATAGATCTATTGGGCCTAACAAACCCCATCCAAAGTACCGGATGCTTTAGTACTTCGAAATTTATATCATATCCGAAGGGTGTCCCGGAATGATGGGGATATTCTTATATATGCATCTTGTTATTGTCGGTTACCAGGTGTTCACCATATGAATGATTTTTATCTCTATGTATGGGATGTGTATTGAAATATGAAATCTTGTGGTCTATTGTTACGATTTGATATATATAGGTTAAACCTATAACTCACCAACATTTTTGTTGACGTTTAAAGCATGTTTATTCTCAGGTGAATATTAAGAGCTTCCGCTGTTGCATACTAAAATAAGGACAAGATTTGGAGTCCATGTTTGTATGATATTGTGTAAAAACTGCATTCAAGAAACTGATTTCGATGTAACATATTTGTATTGTAAACCATTATGTAATGGTCGTGTGTAAACAGGATATTTTAGATTATCATTATTTGATAATCTACGTAAAGCTTTTTAAACCTTTATTTATGAAATAAAGGTTATGGTTTGTTTTAAAAATGAATGCAGTCTTTGAAAAACGTCTCATATAGAGGTCAAAACCTCGCAACGAAATCAATTAATATGGAACGTTTTTAATCAATAAGAACGGGACATTTCAGTTGGTATCCGAGCGTTGGTCTTAGAGAACCAGAAAATTTGCATTAGTGTGTCTTATCGAGTTTGTTAGGATGCATTAGTGAGTCTGGACTTCGACCGTGTTTTCTTTAAAAATGATTGCTTAACATTTTTGTTGGAAACTATATATTTTTAACATATGAATATTATGTGATATATTAATCTCTTAACGTGTTTGATATTATGTGATAGATGTCTACCTCTAGAACAAGTCCCATTGACTCACCTAATAATAATGAAGAGTCAAATGTAAATTGGAATGATTTGTGGACTGATTCACAAGTTCCCGAAGAGGAACCGGAAGAAGAGTCGGAACCGGAAGAAGAATCGGAACCAGAAGAAGAATCGGAACCGGATGAAGAAATAGAACCGGTGGGGGAAATAATAAAACGGTTAAGTAAAAGAAAATCCTCAACCAACCGACCAAAGTTAATTATGGTCAATGGTGTTTCCGCCAAGGAAGCAAAATATTGGGAGGATTACCAATTCTCCGATGAATCGGATTCCGACGAGAATTCCGATGATGTTATAGAAATTACCCCAACTGAATTTAAAAAGGCAAAAGAAAATAATAAGGGAAAGGGCATAAAAATAGAGAAATCTAATTCCAACCCCGATGAACTTTATATGTATCGTCAACCCCCGAAGTCCTTAAGTTGTAACAATGACCCGGGAACCTCTAAACCACCAGGTTTTTCTAAACCAATGTGGATCACGACGGCTCGTATTAGGGGAACATCATATATCCCTAGAAACTTGGCAAAACGAACCAAAACCGAAGAAGAAGAAACGAGCGAGTCGGAATAAGATAGTTGTATTCGTGTGGTGTAATATATGTAATATAGTGTTCTTATGCTTTATGATATATGTAAAAATTGCTTGTATTAATAAGTATTTTTTTTATGAATCTAACACTTGTCTATTTTACAGTTTAAAAACACAAAATGGATAGACAACCCAATATTTTAAGAGACCTACCCGGAGACATGATTGATGAAATCTTGTCTAGAGTCGGCCAGAATTCTTCGGCACAACTATTTAAGGCGAGATCAGTTTGTAAGACATTCGAAGAACGTTCCAAGAATGTCTTGGTTTATAAGAGACTTTCATTTGAAAGATGGGGGATATCACATTGGGAAACCCATAAGTTACGATGTGTTTACTTTGACGCATATATTGCGGGGAACCCAAATGCTATTTTACGCAACGGGTTAAGAAATTATTTTGACTCAATATATCCGAATATTGGACTTCGTGATTTAGAAAAAGCGGCTAACATGCAACATAAAGAAGCATGTTATGCTTACGGATTAGTAATGTTCGCTTCTCACCAAAGTGAGAACAAGAACATCGGGCTACAACTATTAAACAAAACGTTTCCACAAGTGACGGAGTCGGTAATTGGGGTAAGAAATGAGGTTTTTAGATTATTACGGGACTGTTGGACATTACGTAACCCTCGTCCCTTTGATGACGTTACAACACGCTGTCTTATCAACGGCCATAACGGTTATGTTGCACAATACCAAGGATGGGAAGTAGTCCTAGTAAAACCAGAATGCATGACTTGTTTCTGGACGTATGAATTACGTGTCTTTATTGCCTTTGCTGAACGACTTGTGTACTAGCTAGAATTGTCTTCACAACTATCTTGTATCAAAGTTATTGTGTGCTATATTTCATGCTTTATGTAAAATAAGCGGTATTGTAAGTTTGTAAAATATTGTATAAAAGTTTGAACGCGAAATATTATTATAATCAGTTTTTCATATAGAATTGTAGTAGTTGAATTGTATATTAGCTACTAAGTATGAACTTAACGGGTAGGTACTACCCGAATTTAAACTTATAAAACGCTAATATGAAGAAAAAGCTTTTATAAATGAGTTCATATTATGCTACGAAATACTATTAACTACTCTTAATATTCTGTATGATTAACTTGTTCCATTTAACTATTTTGAAGGAAATGGCACCGACTACTCGACACACCGTGAATATGAATGAAGAGGAATTCCGTACTTTTCTAGCTTCAAACATAGCCGCAGTACAGGCTGCGCTACATACCAACAATAACCTTGGATCTAGCAGTACAGGAAATCGTGTAGGATGCACCTACAAAGAATTCACTGCCTGCAAACCTTTGGAATTTGATGGAACCGAAGGACCGATCGGATTGAAATGGTGGACCGAGAAGGTTGAATCGGTGTTTGCCATAAGTAAGTGTACTGAATAGGACAAAGTGAAGTACGCTACGCATACCTTCACAGGTTCTGCGTTAACATGGTGGAATACCTATCTAGAGCAAGTGGGACAAGATGATGCGTACGCACTACCGTGGTCAGCATTCAAGCACTTGATGAACGAGAAGTACCGTCCCAGAACCGAGGTCAATAAGCTCAAGACAGAACTTAGAGGGTTACGAACCCAAGGATTTGATATTACCACGTACGAAAGACGATTCACAGAATTGTGCCTATTGTGTCCGGGAGCATTCGAAGATGAGGAAGAGAAGATCGACGCGTTTGTGAAAGGATTACCGGAAAGAATCCAAGAAGATATAAGTTCACACGAGCCCGCCTCCATACAACAGGCATGTAGAATGGCTCACAAACTAGTGAACCAGATTGAAGAAAGAATTAAAGAACAGACTGCTGAAGAGGCCAATGTGAAGCAAGTCAAAAGAAAGTGGGAGGAAAACGGTGATAAGAATCACCAATACAACAACAGCAATTACAACAATAATCGCAACAATTATCCCAACAATCGCAACATCAATCGCAACTACAACAAACGGCCCAACAACAACAACAACAACAACAACAACAACAACAACTACAACAATCATCCCAACAACAATAATAACCGCAACAACAACAACAATCAGAAGCAGCTATGCCAAAGGTGTGAAAAGAATCACTCGGGGTTCTGCACCAAATTTTGCAACAAGTGTAAAAGAAATGGTCATAGCGCGGCGAAGTGTGAGGTCTACGGACCAGGGGTTAATAGAACGAAAGGAACAAATGGTGTCGGAACGAGTAATGGCGGAGCAAGTAGTGTCGGAGCAAGTTATGCCAATGTAGTTTGTAATAAATGTGGAAAACCAGGCCACATTATTAGAAATTGCCCGAACCAGGAGAACACTAATGGACAAGGCCGTAGAAGAGTTTTCAATATTAATGCGGTAGAGGCACAGGAAGACCCGGAGCTTGTTACGGGTACGTTTCTTATTGACAATAAATCTGCTTACGTTTTATTTGATTCGGGTGCGGATAGAAGCTATATGAGTAGAGATTTTTGTGCTAAATTAAGTTGTCCATTGACGCCTTTGGATAGTAAATTTTTACTCGAATTAGCAAATGGTAAATTAATTTCAGCAGATAATATATGTCGGAATCGAGAAATTAAACTGGTTAGCGAAACATTTAAGATTGATTTGATACCAGTAGAGTTAGGGAGTTTTGATGTGATAATCGGTATGGACTGGTTGAAAGAAGTGAAAGCGGAGATCGTTTGTTACAAAAATGCAATTCGCATTATACGAGAAAAAGGAAAACCCTTAATGGTGTACGGAGAAAAGGGCAACACGAAGCTACATCTTATTAGTAATTTGAAGGCACAAAAACTAATAAGAAAAGGTTGCTATGCTGTTCTAGCACACGTCGAGAAAGTACAAACTGAAGAAAAGAGCATCAATGATGTTCCCATTGCAAAAGAATTTTCCGATGTATTTCCGAAAGAATTACCGAGATTACCCCCACATCGATCCGTTGAATTTCAAATAGATCTTGTACCAGGAGCTACACCAATAGCTCGTGCTCCTTACAGACTTGCACCCAGCGAGATGAAAGAACTGCAAAGCCAATTACAAGAACTTTTAGAGCGTGGTTTCATTCGACCAAGCACATCACCGTGGGGAGCTCCTGTTTTGTTTGTCAAGAAGAAAGATGGTACATTCAGGTTGTGTATCGACTACCGAGAGTTGAACAAACTTACCATCAAGAACCGCTACCCACTACCGAGAATCGACGACTTATTTGATCAACTACAAGGCTCGTCTGTTTATTCAAAGATTGACTTACGTTCCGGGTATCATCAAATGCGGGTGAAAGAAGATGATATTCCAAAGACTGCTTTTAGAACACGTTACGGTCATTACGAGTTTATGGTCATGCCGTTTGGTTTAACTAATGCACCAGCTGTGTTCATGGACCTTATGAACCGAGTGTGTGGACCATACCTTGACAAGTTTGTCATTGTTTTCATTGATGACATACTTATTTACTCAAAGAATGACCAAGAACACGGTGAACATTTGAGAAAGGTGTTAGAAGTATTGAGGAAGGAAGAATTGTACGCTAAGTTTTCAAAGTGTGCATTTTGGTTGGAAGAAGTTCAATTCCTCGGTCACATAGTGAACAAAGAAGGTATTAAGGTTGATCCAGCAAAGATAGAAACTGTTGAAAAGTGGGAAACCCCGAAAACTCCGAAACACATACGCCAGTTTTTAGGACTAGCTGGTTACTACAGAAGGTTCATCCAAGACTTTTCCAGAATAGCAAAACCCTTGACTGCATTAACGCATAAAGGGAAGAAATTTGAATGGAATGATGAACAAGAGAAAGCGTTTCAGTTATTGAAGAAAAAGCTAACTACGGCACCTATATTGTCATTGCCTGAAGGGAATGATGATTTTGTGATTTATTGTGATGCATCAAAGCAAGGTCTCGGTTGTGTATTAATGCAACGAACGAAGGTGATTGCTTATGCGTCTAGACAATTGAAGATTCACGAACAAAATTATACGACGCATGATTTGGAATTAGGCGCGGTTGTTTTTGCATTAAAGACTTGGAGGCACTACTTATATGGGGTCAAAAGTATTATATATACCGACCACAAAAGTCTTCAACACATATTTAATCAGAAACAACTGAATATGAGGCAGCGTAGGTGGATTGAATTATTGAATGATTACGACTTTGAGATTCGTTACCACCCGGGGAAGGCAAATGTGGTAGCCGATGCCTTGAGCAGGAAGGACAGAGAACCCATTCGAGTAAAATCTATGAATATAATGATTCATAATAACATTACTACTCAAATAAAGGAGGCGCAACAAGGAGTTTTAAAAGAGGGAAATTTAAAGGATGAAATACCCAAAGGATCGGAGAAGCATCTTAATATTCGGGAAGACGGAACCCGGTATAGGGCTGAAAGGATTTGGGTACCAAAATTTGGAGATATGAGAGAAATGGTACTTAGAGAAGCTCATAAAACCAGATACTCAATACATCCTGGAACGGGGAAGATGTACAAGGATCTCAAGAAACATTTTTGGTGGCCGGGTATGAAAGCCGATGTTGCTAAATACGTAGGAGAATGTTTGACGTGTTCTAAGGTCAAAGCTGAGCATCAGAAACCATCAGGTCTACTTCAACAACCCGAAATCCCGGAATGGAAATGGGAAAACATTACCATGGATTTCATCACTAAATTGCCAAGGACTGCAAGTGGTTTTGATACTATTTGGGTAATAGTTGATCGTCTCACCAAATCAGCACACTTCCTGCCAATAAGAGAAGATGACAAGATGGAGAAGTTAGCACGACTGTATTTGAAGGAAGTCGTCTCCAGACATGGAATACCAATCTCTATTATCTCTGATAGGGATGGCAGATTTATTTCAAGATTCTGGCAGACATTACAGCAAGCATTAGGAACTCGTCTAGACATGAGTACTGCCTATCATCTACAAACCGATGGGCAGAGCGAAAGGACGATACAAACGCTTGAAGACATGCTACGAGCATGTGTTATTGATTTCGGAAACAGTTGGGATCGACATCTACCGTTAGCAGAATTTTCCTACAACAACAGCTACCATTCAAGCATTGAGATGGCGCCGTTTGAAGCACTTTATGGTAGAAAGTGCAGGTCTCCGATTTGTTGGAGTGAAGTGGGGGATAGACAGATTACGGGTCCGGAGATTATACAAGAAACTACCGAGAAGATCATCCAAATTCAACAACGGTTGAAAACCGCCCAAAGTCGACAAAAGAGCTACGCTGACATTAAAAGAAAAGATATAGAATTTGAAATTGGAGAGATGGTCATGCTTAAAGTTGCACCTTGGAAAGGCGTTGTTCGATTTGGTAAACGAGGGAAATTAAATCCAAGGTATATTGGACCATTCAAGATTATTGATCGTGTCGGACCAGTAGCTTACCGACTAGAGTTACCTCAACAACTCGCGGCTGTACATAACACTTTCCACGTCTCGAATTTGAAGAAATGTTTTGCTAAAGAAGATCTCACTATTCCGTTAGATGAAATCCAAATCAACGAAAAACTTCAATTCATCGAAGAACCCGTCGAAATAATGGATCGTGAGGTTAAAAGACTTAAGCAAAACAAGATACCAATTGTTAAGGTTCGATGGAATGCTCGTAGAGGACCCGAGTTCACCTGGGAGCGTGAAGATCAGATGAAGAAGAAATACCCGCATCTATTTCCAGAAGATTCATCAACACCTTCAACAGCTTAAAATTTCGGGACGAAATTTATTTAACGGGTAGGTACTGTAGTGACCCGAACTTTTCCATGTTTATATATATTAATTGAGATTGATATTTACATGATTAAATGTTTCCAACATGTTAAGCAATCAAACTTGTTAAGACTTGATTAATTGAAATATGTTTCATATAGACAATTGACCACCCAAGTTGATCGGTGATTCACGAACGTTAAAACTTGTAAAAACTATATGATGACATATATATGGATATATATATATATATATATATATATATATATATATATATATATATATATATATATATATATATATATATATATATATATATATATATATATATATATATATATAGTTAACATGATACTATGATAAGAAAACATATCTTAAAGTATATTAACAATGAACTACATATGTAAAAACAAGACTACTAACTTAATGATTTTTAAACGAGACATATATGTAACGATTATCGTTGTAAAGACATTTAATGTATATATATCATATTAAGAGATATTCATACATGATAATATCATGATAATATAATAATTTAAAATCTCATTTGATATTATAAACATTGGGTTAACAACATTTAACAAGATCGTTAACCTAAAGGTTTCAAAACAACACTTACATGTAACGACTAACGATGACTTAACGACTCAGTTAAAATGTATATACATGTAGTGTTTTAATATGTATTTATACACTTTTGAAAGACTTCAATACACTTATCAAAATACTTCTACTTAACAAAAATGCTTACAATTACATCCTCGTTCAGTTTCATCAACAATTCTACTCGTATGCACCCGTATTCGTACTCGTACAATACACAGCTTTTAGATGTATGTACTATTGGTATATACACTCCAATGATCAGCTCTTAGCAGCCCATGTGAGTCACCTAACACATGTGGGAACCATCATTTGGCAACTAGCATGAAATATCTCATAAAATTACAAAAATATGAGTAATCATTCATGACTTATTTACATGAAAACAAAATTACATATCCTTTATATCTAATCCATACACCAACGACCAAAAACACCTACAAACACTTTCATTCTTCAATTTTCTTCATCTAATTGATCTCTCTCAAGTTCTATCTTCAAGTTCTAAGTGTTCTTCATAAATTCCAAAAGTTCTAGTTTCATAAAATCAAGAATACTTTCAAGTTTGCTAGCTCACTTCCAATCTTGTAAGGTGATCATCCAACCTCAAGAAATCTTTTTTTCTTACAGTAGGTTATCATTCTAATACAAGGTAATAATCATATTCAAACTTTGGTTCAATTTCTATAACTATAACAATCTTATTTCAAGTGATGATCTTACTTGAACTTGTTTTCGTGTCATGATTCTGCTTCAAGAACTTCGAGCCATCCAAGGATCCATTGAAGCTAGATCCATTTTTCTCTTTTCCAGTAGGTTTATCCAAGGAAATTAAGGTAGTAATGATGTTCATAACATCATTCGATTCATACATATAAAGCTATCTTATTCGAAGGTTTAAACTTGTAATCACTAGAACATAGTTTAGTTAATTCTAAACTTGTTCGCAAACAAAAGTTAATCCTTCTAACTTGACTTTTAAAATCAACTAAACACATGTTCTATATCTATATGATATGCTAACTTAATGATTTAAAACCTGGAAACACGAAAAACACCGTAAAACCGGATTTACGCCGTCGTAGTAACACCGCGGGCTGTTTTGGGTTAGTTAATTAAAAACTATGATAAACTTTGATTTAAAAGTTTTTATTCTGAGAAAATGATTTTTATTATGAACATGAAACTATATCCAAAAATTATGGTTAAACTCAAAGTGGAAGTATGTTTTCTAAAATGGTCATCTAGACGTCGTTCTTTCGACTGAAATGACTACCTTTACAAAAACGACTTGTAACTTATTTTTCCGACTATAAACCTATACTTTTTCTGTTTAGATTCATAAAATAGAGTTCAATATGAAACCATAGCAATTTGATTCACTCAAAACGGATTTAAAATGAAGAAGTTATGGGTAAAACAAGATTGGATAATTTTTCTCATTTTAGCTACGTGAAAATTGGTAACAAATCTATTCCAACCATAACTTAATCAACTTGTATTGTATATTATGTAATCTTGAGATACCATAGACACGTATACAATGTTTCGACCTATCATGTCGACACATCTATATATATTTCGGAACAACCATAGACACTCTATATGTGAATGTTGGAGTTAGCTATACAGGGTTGAGGTTGATTCCAAAATATATATAGTTTGAGTTGTGATCAATACTGAGATACGTATACACTGGGTCGTGGATTGATTCAAGATAATATTTATCGATTTATTTCTGTACATCTAACTGTGGACAACTAGTTATAGGTTACTAACGAGGACAGCTGACTTAATAAACTTAAAACATCAAAATATATTAAAAGTGTTGTAAATATATTTTGAACATACTTTAATATATATGTATATATTGTTATAGGTTCGTGAATCAACAGTGGCCAAGTCTTACTTCCCGACGAAGTAAAAATCTGTGAAAGTGAGTTATAGTCCCACTTTTAAAATCTAATATTTTTGGGATGAGAATACATGCAGGTTTTATAAATGATTTACAAAATAGACACAAGTACGTGAAACTACATTCTATGGTTGAATTAACTCAATCGAATATGCCCCTTTTTATTAAGTCTGGTAATCTAAGAATTAGGGAACAGACACCCTAATTGACGCGAATCCTAAAGATAGATCTATTGGGCCTAACAAACCCCATCCAAAGTACCGGATGCTTTAGTACTTCGAAATTTATGTCATATCCGAAGGGTGTCCCGGAATGATGGGGATATTCTTATATATGCATCTTGTTATTGTCGGTTACCAGGTGTTCACCATATGAATGATTTTTATCTCTATGTATGGGATGTGTATTGAAATATGAAATCTTGTGGTCTATTGTTACGATTTGATATATATAGGTTAAACCTATAACTCACCAACATTTTTGTTGACTTTTAAAGCATGTTTATTCTCAGGTGAATATTAAGAGCTTCCGCTGTTGCATACTAAAATAAGGACAAGATTTGGAGTCCATGTTTGTATGATATTGTGTAAAAACTGCATTCAAGAAACTGATTTCGATGTAACATATTTGTATTGTAAACCATTATGTAATGGTCGTGTGTAAACAGGATATTTTAGATTATCATTATTTGATAATCTACGTAAAGCTTTTTAAACCTTTATTTATGAAATAAAGGTTATGGTTTGTTTTAAAAATGAATGCAGTCTTTGAAAAACGTCTCATATAGAGGTCAAAACCTCGCAACGAAATCAATTAATATGGAACGTTTTTAATCAATAAGAACGGGACATTTCACAACTATCATAATTACTCCGTGAGTAACATTTACTAGTCATGAATACGTCAAACCTCTTATACCATTGTCGAGGTGATTGCTTCAAGCCATATAATGACTTTTTCAACAAACATGCATAATCTTCCTTTCCTTGGACAACAAATCCTTCTGGCTGGCGCATAAAGATCCGTTCCTCCAACTTACCATGTAAGAATGCCGTCTTGACATCTAATTGCTGCAACTCCATATCAATTAAAGCAATCATGGCAAGTAACACGCGGATAGAGGTATGCTTTACGACCGGTGAGAAAACTTCATTAAAGTCAACTCCCTCTCTCTGAGTAAAGCCTTTTGCTACAAGGCGTGCTTTGAACCTTTCATCTTCTACACCCGGAATTCCGTCCTTCTTTTTGAAGATCCATTTGCATCCAACAATCTTCTGACCTTTTGGCGGTTTCACCAGCTCCCATGTATGATTCTTATAAAGAAACACCATCTCTTCATTCATAGCTACAGACCACTTTGCAGATTCTGGACAACTAATAGCTTCAAGAAATGTAGCAGGTTCTTGGACCTCTATATCTTCTGCCATGCTCAGGGCATAAGCTACTAAATCTTCATGCCTAAACCGTTGTGATGGTCTTATAGCTCGTCGTTCTCTATCTCTTGCTAGATTATAATTCCGTAGATCATGTTGCTCATCTGACTGATCTTCTGGTGTCATATGATCAACACCAAAGTCATGTACATCTTCTACAATGGGCTCGATAGGAGTATCTTGTACTACTCCTTGTGGAACATCTATTTCTTGCTCCACCTGCTCCTCAACTTCACGATCTATTCCAGCAACTACTTGTTCTTTCTCTGTCTTTTTCAACATAGCAGACTCGTCAAATGTCACATCCCTGCTGATAAGAAATCGGGATGATTTACCATCAGGGCACCACAATCTATAACCCTTCACCCGATCTGCATACCCTAGAAATATGCATCTCTTAGCCCTCAGCTCAAGTTTACCATCTTTCACATGAGCATAAGCAGGACAACCAAAAATCTTCAAATCACTATAACTTGCAGGGGAACCTGACCATTTCTCCAAAGGAGTTTGACAATCAATTGCCGTTGATGGAGATCGATTTACCAAATAACAAGCCGTGTTGACAGCTTCAGCCCAAAATATATTTGGTAATTTTGTATTTGAGAGCATACACCTCGCTCGCTCAAAGAGCGTTCTATTCATTCGTTCTGCAACGCCATTCTGTTGTGGTGTAAACTGCACTATGTGGTGTCTCACAATGCCTTCGTTCTTGCAGAACTCATTGAATTCGCCTTTGCAGAATTCCAGTCCATTGTCAGTTCTCAAGCGCTTGATGAACTTTCCAGTCTGCTTCTCTATCATCATCTTCTATTGCTTGAAATTGACAAAGACTTCATCCTTACGTTTAAGGATATAAACCCACACTCTTCTCGAATAGTCATCAATAAAGGTTAACATGTATCTCGCACCACCTTTTGAAGGAACAGGAGATGGACCCCAAAGATCTGAATAGATATAATCCAAAGTACCTTTTGTCCTATGAACGGCTGTGCCAAACTTTATTCGGCTCTGTTTTCCGAATACACAATGCTCGCAGAATTCTAATTTTCTGATATTCTGGCCACACATCAAACCTCGTTTACTAAGTTCCATCATTCCTCTCTCGCTCATGTGTCCAAGGCGCATGTGCCATAACTGTAGTGACCCGAACTTTTCCATGTTTATATATATTAATTGAGATTGATATTTACATGATTAAATGTTTCCAACATGTTAAGCAATCAAACTTGTTAAGACTTGATTAATTGAAATAGGTTTCATATAGACAATTGACCACCCAAGTTGACCGGTGATTCACGAACGTTAAAACTTGTAAAAACTATATGATGACATATATATGGTTATATATATAGTTAACATGATATTATGATAAGTAAACATATCATTAAGTATATTAACAATAAACTACATATGTAAAAACAATACTACTAACTTAATGATTTTGAAACGAGACATATATGTAACGATTATCGTTGTAACGACATTTAATGTATATATATCATATTAAGAGATATTCGTACATCATAATATCATGATAATATAATAATTTAAAATCTCTTTTGATATTATAAACATTGGGTTAACAACATTTAACAAGATCGTTAACCTAAAGGTTTCAAAACAACATTTACATGTAACGACTAACGATGACTTAACGACTCAGTTAAAATGTATATACATGTAGTGTTTTAATATGTATTCATACACAGACTTCAAGACACTTATCAAAATACTTCTACTTAACAAAAATGCTTACAATTACATCCTCGTTCAGTTTCATCAACAATTCTACTCGTATGCACCCGTATTCGTACTCGTACAATACATAGCTTTTAGATGTATGTACTATTGGTATATACACTCCAATGATCAGCTCTTAGCAGCCCATTTGAGTCACCTAACACATGTGGGAACCATCATTTGGCAACTAGCATGAAATATCTCATAAAATTACAAAAATATGAGTAATCATTCATGACTTATTTACATGAAAACAAAATTACATATCCTTTATATCTAATCCATACACCAACGACCAAAAACACCTACAAACACTTTAATTCTTCAATTTTCTTCATCTAATTGATCTCTCTCAAGTTCTATCTTCAAGTTCTAAGTGTTCTTCATAAATTCCAAAAGTTCTAGTTTCATAAAATCAAGAATACTTTCAAGTTTGCTAGCTCACTTCCAATCTTGTAAGGTGATCATCTAACCTCAAGAAATCTTTGTTTCTTATAGTAGGTTATCATTCTAATACAAGGTAATAATCATATTCAAACTTTGGTTCAATTTCTATAACTATAACAATCTTATTTCAAGTGATGATCTTACTTGAACTTGTTTTCGTGTCATGATTCTGCTTCAAGAACTTCGAGCCATCCAAGGATCCATTGAAGCTAGATCCATTTTTCTCTTTTCCAGTAGGTTTATCCAAGGAACTTAAGGTAGTAATGATGTTCATAACATCATTCGATTCATACATATAAAGCTATCTTATTCGAAGGTTTAAACTTGTAATCACTAGAACATAGTTTAGTTAATTCTAAACTTGTTCGCAAACAAAAGTTAATCCTTCTAACTTGACTTTTAAAATCAACTAAACACATGTTCTATATCTATATGATATGCTAACTCAATGATTTAAAACCTGGAAACACGAAAAACACCGTAAAACCGGATTTACGCCGTCGTAGTAACACCGCGGGCTGTTTTGGGTTAGTTAATTAAAAACTATGATAAACTTTGATTTAAAAGTTGTTATTCTGAGAAAATGATTTTTATTATGAACATGAAACTATATCCAAAAATTATGGTTAAACTCAAAGTGGAAGTATGTTTTCTAAAATGGTCATCTAGACGTCGTTCTTTCGACTGAAATGACTACCTTTACAAAAACGACTTGTAACTTATTTTTCCAACTATAAACCTATACTTTTTCTGTCTAGATTCATAAAATAGAGTTCAATATGAAACCATAGCAATTTGATTCACTCAAAACGGATTTAAAATGAAGAAGTTATGGGTAAAACAAGATTGGATAATTTTTCTCATTTTAGCTACGTGAAAATTGGTAACAAATCTATTCCAACCATAACTTAATCAACTTGTATTGTATATTATGTAATCTTGAGATACCATAGACACGTATACAATGTTTCGACCTATCATGTCAACACATCTATATATATTTCGGAACAACCATAGACACTCTATATGTGAATGTTGGAGTTAGCTATACAGGGTTGAGGTTGATTCCAAAATATATATAGTTTGAGTTGTGATCAATACTGAGATACGTATACACTGGGTCGTGGATTGATTCAAGATAATATTTATCGATTTATTTCTGTACATCTAACTGTGGACAACTAGTTGTACGTTACTAACGAGGACAGCTGACTTAATAAACTTAAAACATCAAAATATATTAAAAGTGTTGTAAATATATTTTGAACATACTTTGATATATATGTATATATTGTTATAGGTTCGTGAATCAACCAGTGGCCAAGTCTTACTTCCCGACGAAGTAAAAATCTGTGAAAGTGAGTTATAGTCCCACTTTTAAAATCTAACATTTTTGGGATGAGAATACATGCAGGTTTTATAAATGATTTACAAAATAGACACAAGTACATGAAACTACATTCTATGGTTGAATTATCGAAATCGAATATGCCCCTTTTTATTAAGTCTGGTAATCTAAGAATTAGGGAACAGACACCCTAATTGACGCGAATCCTAAAGATAGATCTATCAGGCCCAACAAGCCCCATCCAAAGTACCGGATGCTTTAGTACTTCGAAATTTATATCATATCCGAAGGGTGTCCCGGAATGATGGGGATATTCTTATATATGCATCTTGTTAATGTCGGTTACCAGGTGTTCACCATATGAATGATTTTTATCTCTATGTATGGGATGTGTATTGAAATATAAAATCTTGTGGTCTATTGTTACGATTTGATATATATAGGTTAAACCTATAACTCACCAACATTTTTGTTGACGTTTAAAGCATGTTTATTCTCAGGTGAATACTAAGAGCTTCCGCTGTTGCATACTAAAATAAGGACAAGATTTGGAGTCCATGTTTGAATGATATTGTGTAAAAACTGCATTCAAGAAACTGATTTCGATTTAACATATTTGTATTGTAAACCATTATGTAATGGTCGTGTGTAAACAGGATATTTTAGATTATCATTATTTGATAATCTACGTAAACCTTTTTAAACCTTTATTTATGAAATAAAGGTTATGGTTTGTTTTAAAATGAATGCAGTCTTTGAAAAACGTCTCATATAGAGGTCAAAACCTCGCAACGAAATCAATTAATATGGAACATTTTTAATCAATAAGAACGGGACATTTCAGTTGGTATCAGAGCGTTGGTCTTAGAGAACCAGAATTTTGCATTAGTGTGTCTTATCGAGTTTGTTAGGATGCATTAGTGAGTCTGGACTTCGACCGTGTTTACTTGAAAAATGATTGCTTAACAAATTTTGTTGGAAACTATATATTTTTAACATGTGAATATTATGTGATATATTAATCTCTTAACGCGTTTGATATTATGTGATAGATGTCTACCTCTAGAACAAGTCCCATTGACTCACCTAATAATAATGAAGAGTCAAATGTAAATTAGAATGATTCGTGGACTGATTCACAAGTTCCCGAAGAGGAACCGGAAGAAGAGTCGGAACCGGAAGAAGAATCGGAACCGGAAGAAGAATCGGAAACGGATGAAGAAATAGAACCGGTGGGGGAAATAATAAAACGGTTAAGTAAAAGAAAATCCTCAACCAACCGACCAAGGTTAATTATGGTCAATGGTGTTTCCGCCAAGGAAGCAAAATATTGGGAGGATTACCAATTCTCCGATGAATCGAATTCCGACGAGAATTCCGATGATGTTATAGAAATTACCCCAACTGAATTTAAAAAGGCAAAAGAAAATAATAAGGGAAAGGGCATAAAAATAGAGAAATCTAATTCCAACCCCGATGAACTTTATATGTAACGTCAACCCCCGAAGTCCTTAAGTTGTAACAATGACCCGGGAACCTCTAAACCACCAGGTTTTTCTAAACCAATGTGGAAAACGACGGCTCGTATTAGGGGAACATCATATATCCCTAGAAACTTGGCAAAATGAACCAAAACCGAAGAAGAAGAAACAAGCGAGTCGGAATAAGATAGTTGTATTCGTGTGGTGTAATATATTTAATATAGTATGCTTATGCTTTATGATATATGTAAAAATTGCTTGTATTAATAAGTATTTTTTTTTATGAATCTAACTCTTGTCTATTTTACAGTATAAAAATACAAAATGGATAGACAACCCAATATTTTAAGAGACCTACCCGGAGACATGATTGATGAAATCTTGTCTAGAGTCGGTCAGAATTCTTCGGCACAACTATTTAAGGCGAGATCAGTTTGTAAGACATTCGAAGAACGTTCCAAGAATGTCTTGGTTTATAAGAGACTTTCGTTTGAAAGATGGGGGATATCACATTGGGAAACCAATAAGTTACGATGTGTTTACTTTGACGCATATATTGCGGGGAACCCAAATGCTATTTTACGCAATGGGTTAAGAAATTATTTTGACTCAATATATCCGAATATTGGACTTCGTGATTTAGAAAAAGTGGCTAACACGCAACATAAAGAAGCATGTTATGCTTACGGATTAGTAATGTTCGCTTCTCACCAAAGTGAGAACAAGAACATCGGGCTACAACTATTAAACAAAACGTTCCCACAAGTGACGGAGTCGGTAATTGGGGTAAGAAATGAGGTTTTTAGATTGTTACGGGACTGTTGGACATTACGTAACCCTCGTCCCTTTGACGACGTTACAACACGCTGTCTTATCAACGGCCATAACGGTTATGTTCCACAAGACCAAGGATGGGAAGTAATCCTAGTAAAACCAGAATGCATGACTTGTTTCTGGACGTATGAATTACGTGTCTTTATTGCCTTTGCTGAACGACTTGTGTACTAGCTAGAATTATCTTCACAACCATCTTGTATCAAATTTATTGTGTGCTATATTTCATGCTATATGTAAAATAAGCGGTATTGTAAGTTTGTAAAATATTGTGTAAAAGTTTGAACGCGAAATATTATTATAATCAGTTTTTCATATAGAATTGTAGTAGTTGAATTGTATATTAGCTACTAAGTATGAACTTAACGGGTAGGTACTACCCGAATTTAAACTTATAAAACGCTAATATGAAGAAAAAGCTTTTATAAATGAGTTCATATTATGCTACGAAATACTATTAACTACTCTTAATATTCTGTATGATTAACTTGTTCCATTTGACTATTTTGAAGGAAATGGCACCGACTACTCGACACACCATGAATATGAATGAAGAGGAATTCCGTACTTTTCTAGCTTCAAACATAGCCGCAGTACAGGCTGCGCTACATACCAATAATAACCTTGGATCTAGCAGTACAGGAAATCATGTAGGATGCACCTACAAAGAATTCACTGCCTGCAAACCTTTGGAATTTGATGGAACCGAAGGACCGATCGGATTGAAACGGTGGACCGAGAAGGTCGAATCGGTGTTTGCCATAAGTAAGTGTACTGAAGAGGACAAAGTGAAGTACGCTACGCATACCTTCACAGGTTCTGCATTAACATGGTGGAATACCTATCTAGAGCAAGTGGGTCAAGATGATGCTTACGCACTACCGTGGTCAGCATTCAAGCACTTAATGAACGAGAAGTACCGTCCCAGAACTGAGGTCAATAAGCTCAAGACAGAACTTAGAGGGTTACGAACCCAAGGATTTGATATTACCACGTACGAAAGACGATTCACAGAATTATGCCTATTGTGTCCGGGAGCGTTCGAAGATGAGGAAGAGAAGATCGACGCGTTTGTGAAAGGATTACCGGAAAGAATCCAAGAAGATATAAGTTCACACGAGCCCGCCTCCATACAACAGGCATGTAGAATGGCTCACAAACTAGTGAACCAGATTGAAGAAAGAATTAAAGAACAGACTGCTGAAGAGGCCAATGTGAAGCAAGTCAAAAGAAAGTGGGAGGAAAACGGTGATAAGAATCACCAATACAACAACAACAGCAATTACAACAATAATCGCAACAATTATCCCAACAATCGCAACATCAATCGCAACTACAACAAACGGCCCAACAACAACAACAACAACAACAACAACAACAACAACAACAACAACAACAACAACAACAACAACAACAACAACAGCAACTACAACAATCATCCCAACAACAATAATAACCGCAACAACAACAACAATCAGAAGCAGCTATGCCAAAGGTGTGAAAAGTATCACTCGGGGTTCTGCACCAAATTTTGCAACAAGTGTAAAAGAAATGGGCATAGCGCGGCGAAGTGTGAGGTTTACGGA